>NW_027499254.1:0-34387 GCF_021521415.1 Bidens hawaiensis
ACAAATTATTGACGAGTTAAAAGAGTAGAGATGAATACGATATCAACAGTCTAAATATGTGGTTGAGAATGCGAACTATGAGAAAGTGGGTTTGTCTTACATTGGTGAAATGGAAAATGGCTTGTCCCTCATTGATAACAATCTAACATGATAAACTAGTGAGCTCCTTATAAGGAGGGAGCTCACAAGGTTATATTTTTGTAGGACATGACACACTTGGTGGCCTTAGCAAGGGTGCATAGCACTAGACGCGTACGCTTGGGTCAGGGCCGGCTCCGAGAGTTGAAAAAAAATTTGGGATGAAGGCGAAAGATATTTTGGTTTTAAGTAAAGAAGTATTTTCTTGGGTTTAAACAATTTAATTTTTAAACTGGCTTCATTGGTTATGATTGAGTTGTGTAAAAACTTGTGTATAAAAATATGCTTAAACATGTCTCAAATCCCACAACCTTTGGTTGCGTGTCATACTCTTTTGCCACTAGATCAAGCTAGGTGTTATGTAATTTAGTTCAAACATTAAATATGCATATCGTTTTTCATAAAAATACATATAATTTTATTTTTTAAAATTCGGGCCTAGCGGGGTGTCGTGCCTGGGGTCGTCGACCACCTATCCCCCATAGGGCTGGCCCTGGCTTTGGCAATGGGAGAAATGTAGCTTTGATGGCCGGCACACTTCGCGCACTCACATCGCCATGAGCCGCTTGAGAGTTGCCTTCGTGTTTTTAAAAAAAATTCATAATCATAGGCATCAACAATCGTTTATCGCATGTAACTGGTGCAAGAAAACTTTCATGACATGAATCGAGGACAATTGTATGATTCATAAACTAAGAACAATCAACATACCCTAGAACAAATTGATACTAATAGTAATTCTGATTTCACAAAGTCAACAATGCAAGGAATTCTTGACAATCATGAAGTACGAACAATACTAACAATCAAGTTGAACTATTTAATCACAATACAATCAATCAATCAAAACCAAAAGTATAGAAAATAAACCTAGGTTATACAATCTTACACCTGGGAGTGATTCGAGATGGATTAACCACTCATGTTGTTGATGAAATCTTCAATCTTGTTACAATCCGGAGTTGATTTGAAGAATAGTTGTTTTTCTCTCTAAGATTAGTGGACTCCAGCTTTCACAAAGGGAACTTTAGTTTCAGCAGTATAATATGGCTCACCAAATGGTACTTTAAAACCTCCTGACCAACGCTGCTTCTCTATTTATGGTGCCTAATCAAAAATCATCCCTGGACTTCGCATTATTTAACTTCAAGCTTCCACATTGCGTCTTTAACGTACTAGAACCTGAAAATTCAAAGCATGCTTGAAGTACCACAACTCTACTAAAACTTAATAATAAAAATAGTAAAATAAACTAATTGAACACAAGAAATATAACCAATCATCACAACCCACTCATTTTGTTTTCTCGCATAAGAAATTCTTTGTAAGTTACTGCAAGTTTCGTACCCAGACACATTGAGTTGGGAAGCTCACTAATAGTAGTGGCGTGTGTGACATGGGCTTCTTACAATGAGGAGGAGTCTGATTATTCCGGATTAAGGTCTTAGAGGTTGATATAACCACATTGTTTGTTGATTTGTTGTTATAATCAAGTGTAAATGGTTTGATAGGAGCCACTAGGTTAGAATGGATCGTAGCTATATATCAAATTAAATTTGAAGTAAAAAAAACTAAAGATTTGTTCATTCACACTCACAAGCACGAGAAATGTGTTTGTGTACAGTATCTTACGACATCAAATGATTTGAAACATTGGTGGTCTTTTGTAAATTTGAAGCCAATGGAGATATATGAACTAGAAACATATGTTAAATGAAGCCATCGATTAGAATGATATTTATGATGAAAAAATCTTCCAAATAAACAAAAGGTAAACTTGTCAGCAATCAAAGAAGTGAATGAGAAGAACATTTCGCATATGTTGTCATGGGAGATGCCATCTAAGTTGATGAGGACGATACTTAAGATGACAACAATTATAGTAATGAGCAGGGGTGGCTCATGGAACAGTAAAAACAAGTTGGGGTTTAGGCCCACACTTAATTAAGGTTTCAAAGTCAAAAAAAGATTATACATAGATATATTATAATGGGTAAAATAAACACAAAGTATTGTATTGGTGTGGGTGGTAGGCTTGGTTGTTACTAAAGTACATTAGTAGTTCAAAACATGTAATAAGCAAATTTTTTTCCTTAACATTTATCATGAAAATGCCACAAAATCTTGTTTCGATTTAGGCCTTCACATTCGTTGAGCCGACCCTGGTAACGAGGAATAAAGAACTTAAGGTAGTGTTTGTTTTTCTCTGAAGATCTTCCTGGCCTCTTATGTCTGCACCGCGCAGACCACCGCGCAGATGTTATGGTCTGAAGACTGTTTGTTTTCCGGAAGAAATTTCATTAAAAAAACGTCTGCGCGTCCTCTTCTTGGAGAAGACTTGGACCATCAGCTTCTAACATCTTCCCACATCTTCTCATCAAACCCTTCCATCAACCTTAGCAACTCCTCCACCCCTCTCCTCTCTTCTCCAACATCGCCCCCTTTCCGACTACCCCACACCTCCGTCGCCCCCTTTCCGGTCACCCCACACCTCCGCCGCCCCCCTTTCCGGCCACCCCACACTTCCCCCGCCACACCCCTGCTGCCGTTATCCCCTATCCAGCCACCCTACACCTCCGTCGCCCCTCCCCTGCCTCCGCCGCCCTCTCTCCGACCACCCCATATCTCCACCACCCTTCGACTGCCGCAGGTCCGCCGTCTCCGCTGCCCACTGCCACACATCCACAACTCCAGTCTGGGTATTATTGTTTTGTTGATTTGTATACTTTACCTATATTTGTATGATTTGTGATGTAATCGGTTTGAATTTGTGTATTGGATTATACTATTGAAAGTTTATAAGATCGGAATTTGTTGAAATCAGGTTTAATTAATGTTCGTCGAGTGATTATTGATGTCGTGTATATCAATTTAGGTTTATTTTGTGTAAATGAGCTTGAGCTTGGCTCGTTTTGACTTACGAGAGCTCGAGAGTTATTTTTCAATTATTGTTGAATTTTTATTAGTTTTTTTTTAAGAAATTGATTCGTAGAATTTGATTTGTTGAATTATTATTAGTTTTTGTTCAATTATTAGTTTGTATAATTGTCCAATTATCATTAGTTTTTTGTTTAAAAAAGTTTGTAGAAAGTTTAGGTTTAATGAAGATCTTGTTACATTAGGTTTGCATAAAGTTTAAGTCGTTTGAAGACCTTTTTTATTTAAAAATTCGGTTTATTTAAATTTCTGTTAACTTTAACAGTTTGCAGACGTGTTAAAAACAAACAGTATTCTTTTTGCAGACTGCAGAGGTTTGGTTCACCTCTTTTGCTACAGGTGTCTGCAGATGTGGTCTGCAGACTGTAGACATTTTACCTCTTAAAAAACAAACAGCACCTAAGAGATAATATATATGAATATATAGAAAGAAAAGATGACTGGATTTTGTATGACCATTTTTATGATAAGAGCATTTTTTGTAGCATATACTAATCAATTTTTATTGTATACATGTTGCTTTTTCGTATTATTATATAATATGATTGTAAATTTTGGTGGCGCTAAGTGCCTATTGGACCATTTGACGGCACCATATTGGTCAAGAGGTATTTTTTTCGGTGCATAAAAAAAAGACCAAATATTAATTTTATTTTGTTTTAGTTCCAGTAGCTTAATGAACGAGACAGAAACCAATCGCATTCTTGTAGGCTCACCACCTTTTGTTTTAGTTTTTGTACCATAACGAGTGTAACGAAAATCGACCGAATGTCAATTTTCTATTTATTTTTTTGTTTTAGTTCCGGTACCATAACGAACATGACGGAAACCGACCGGATTTGCCTAGACTCACCGCCTCAACGTCCGTGATTGACAACGCTCGTGTTTTACCAATGTCCGAGTTTTACCAACCGACACCACCCTATTGGACCATCTCAATTTTCATATTTTTTTGGTGTTTGTTCTGATATTATAACACACATAACTGAAACTGATCGAATTCACATAAAATTAACGCCTCAATGCTCGGGACTGACAATGCTTGTCTTTTACCGACTTGCCTGACGCAACGCGCTGGGTAAAACACTATTTGTTATAAATATACATCTATAAAATACCGAATTATGGTCCATTTTGTAATAGGTCTGGATCTCAAAGGCCGTTGCTACTAACACATAGGAGAGTTTTCCAATTTCTATATATTTTTATTGAAATACATAGGCTAGTTTTAATGTTACTTTGGTTACGACCAAGTGAACAAGCTAGGATAACTATATATAAAGATTTGACATTGTACTTTAGAAAACTATCATGTAAACAATCGTTATGATGTCGAAATTTCTATATGTAGATGGGCTGACACTCTCTTACTTTTAGTTAAATTATAAGATTGAACTAGCTAGTACCTTCAAATGTCATGCTATACCTGATCACAATACCAGTTCGCCAAAAGTACTTACATTTAACTATTTGCACTTTTGTAATTTAAGGAAAATGTTAGCCAGGATATTTATTTGTTTAGTACTAAGGTAGTGTTTGGTATGCATGAATGTCAGGTATAATAAAATCGACCATTGTAAGATAATGAAAATAAGAGCATTTTGTTGGTCAATGGAATAGAATCACCAATTACACAAAGAACTCATTCTCTCTAAACACATTAACACCGTTCTATCCCTACCCCCTAAGCACCACCGTCTACCTAGCCACCGCCGGCATCACAATCACCATCGTCATCGCTAGCACTACCACGTGACCACCACCACCACCACTGTCGCCATTACCACTATTTAAGCACCAACACTGTTATTGCCGCCACCACCACTGCCGCTACCACCAACATCGTTATCGCCTCGACCACCTAACCATCACCACCATCGTTTCCACCACCGTCATTATCATGTTTTTATTATTGTAAATTTTGTTTACTTTATGACAAAAGTAGTTTCTATCATTTTTATTTCATTCATTCGTCTTTTTCATGACGACCAAACATCCCAAAGTAATAACTCGTTCTATTACCATAGATTAATCAAACAGGTAAATAGAATGAAAACGATGCACTTCATTCCCTTGTCTATTTTACTCTCTCATTCATTTAATTGCTATACACCAAACATACCCTAAGTATGTTGTCAATCACGCCTTTGGAAGAGGACTATATAGTCGACAGAAAATTTACTTCGTGTAGAGGAACCGTTTTGTGTAAACTGTATTATAGTTGGCCATGTGGTCCTCACCATGGAAAGAAAACAATGAAATTAATTTTCTCTTTATTAGTTGAAGCATACCAAAGTACAACTTAAAGATTATTCCTTAATCAACCAAACTAAATCATACATCACACAACTAAAAACATGTTACATCAAGTCCCTTATAAAGTACAATAAAATAACAAATTAAACAAACCACATTACCAAACGTGCTTGCTCATAAAACAATTTTCGTTTTTTTACTAGACACAAATGAAAAATGAGCTATAGCTCTTCAAGGATTAGTCGGGATAGGTGTGTCACGAATGCTGCCAACTGGATTTGGAACCTCGACACCAGGAGTGGTGCCAATGCCACCAGCAGGATCTGGAACCTCGACACCAGGGTTAACAGGAGTGGTGCCAATGCCACCAGCAGGATCTGGAACCTCGACACCAGGAGTGGTTCCAATGCCACCAGCAGGTTCCGGAACCTCGACACCAGGGTTAACAGGAGTGGTTCCAATGCCATCAGCAGGTTCCGGAACCTCGACACCAGGGTTAACAGGGACGTTGCCAGTGCCACCTGCTGGATTCGGAACCTCGACCCCAGGGTTTGGAACTAACGTGTCATCACCGCCTGGCAAGTAGCTCCCACCTCCAAACCCGCCAAAATTAGGGACCGAGACTCTTGGGAAACCATTGTTGCTGCCAGTAATAGGGTTGTAGGTGAAGGTTTTGAACCCATTCTTGGACTTGGGCTTGATTCCTCGTCCAATACCAGGAATTAGGTATCCGCGGTCGAAATAAAAGAAATTCTCAGGGTGTTTAACGGTCGTCGTCGGGTTTTTTAACTTTGGTGTTTGGAATGTTTCGGCCTGCCATTGTCAAGGATATCAAGAGATTCAAGATAAATATGAGAGCCATAACTGAGTACAAAGTTTTAGCCATTTTCTTAAAACTTCGAAATGGTAATTTTGAGGGATGTATGAATACACGTAAAAGTGAAGATGTGTATTATTTATAGTTAAGGTTACCCAAGACATCCACCTACTTTCTCCATGCACAAGTTGGCTACAATAAATATGTGAATTATGATTTGGGTAAAATGTGCATATAACGCACTGTTAATATATTCAGGCGTCAGAAAGCATAAAATAAAAGGTGAACATGACGCAACTTCTTCATCGTGTCAACTAATTTTTTTTAAACCAGAGATTTCTTAACTTGACGGAACCTTTAGATAATTAAGAGGTTTCTAGGACCGTCATGTCAATTAATTAGTTTTGTAGTTTTCTAAGTTCTGAATAAAACAAATATAAATGCATAGGTATGCTTTACAAATTTTTTATTATGTTAATTATCTTTAAGAGCAAACTGAATTCCACTTTTGTTAAAATAAAAATAAACATTTTTTGAAGTGTTTATAAACTAGTGTGTTAATTTGTTGATGCATCTGGACTTATTTACGTGTGTGTTAAGCCAAACCTGGCCTTGAGCTAGAGGCCGGGGGAGGGAGCCGGGCGACTGTTTCAAACCCGATTACGTAGATCAAGGCCTAAAGTTTTAATGAAATAAACCACACCCACTTTATAATTTAATTACCTAATTCATTAAACTCGTTTAAAATGAAATTATGCACAACCCATACCATAACCCAATTTAAGCTTATTTAAAAGTTTAACTGTTTAAACCCACCCAATAAAGTAGGCCTACAATATATCGAACGTTCGACGAGAAGTTCGTTTATGTTCATTTATTTAATAAATGAACGAACATTAACAAAAAGATTGAGTTCATTGAGTTAAACGAACGGACATATATGAACACGTATTTCGTTCGTTCATTTATGTTCATGAACGTTCGTTTATGTTCATGAGTGTTCGTTTATGCTCGTTTATGTCTATTTATTTATATTCGTTTATGTATTAATAGAAATAATTTAATATTATCTGAATGAGTCATATACTTAAAGGTTTTATATTTGTTAATTTGTTTTCATTTAAGTATTTTCATTTATGTCCATTTATGTTTGTTTGTGCTCATTTTACATTTGTTCATTTATGTTTGTTTATCTTTCCTCAATTATGTTCGTTTAGATTTTAAACAAATGGACATAAACGGACACGGATGCTCATTTTTTAAATAAACGAACATGGATAAACATTTGTTCGATTAGGTGTTCATTTTCGTTTAAAGGTAAATGAACGAACACGAACATGCCCTTGTTCGTGTTCGTTCGATTCGTTTATAATCGGTCTCAATCTCTAGGATCTGCCGATTTCGTTTGTGCTCCTGAACACATTCCTTTCCGTAATTAACGAACACGAACATAGAATCTCGTTCGGTAAGTGTTCATGAACACATTATTTCCTTAATAAACGAACATGAACACGGCTTCGCTCGTTTTCATTCGGTTCGTTTACAGCCCTACAATAAAGTATACAACCCTTTATTTTTAGTAGGATATGGTTTGCTATTCATAACTGGGTTTGGGCGCAGCTTGCTGCTCGTTCACTTACTAATTCATTGTAATCGTTTTGGATGACACCATGTTAAATATTATCTTTAGAAAAACATGTAACTTGGAGCTCATAAATTTACTCATCCTCGTCTAATGAGTTTCGAATGATTCTCACGGACGGCTGTCAAACCATAAAATGAATTGTCATATTTGTGTGAATTATGCATGAGCTGGATTTTTGTGACTTTGTCGGACGCATTTTTTTGTTGTTTAGCTTTTCGATTTTTTCTTTCTCCTTTTAGAAACTTTGGACAAAACATAAATACTATCAATCTTATGTTTGTTTGGGAAAAAGTTTGTATATATATTTTATATAGTTCAATTTTAAACTTACTATTCATGTCACTTGCCTCTTTTTACTTCATTTTATCTAAATAAAATGATTTAACCCCACTTAACTTTGATTCTTCAATTTTTTTAAAAATAATTCTTAAATTATTGTGTATGAGTGTAGATGATTTTAAAGTTCGTTAACATTTTAATCCATATTATTTTTAACACCTCATAACTCAAGAAGGAAGTGATGTCTCACTCGTTTACCTGTGCCAAATCAGTTTTAACACCATGAGAGTTAAGTATACCCTGGACCTTAGGCCATGGGGCATGCATTCACGTTCCTTAACTCTACGTAGGCGCCACATCACATATTTTACCCCATTAATTCACTCACCAGGGCCTTCTCCGAGAATCCCTTGGAATTTTGAGGTCTGGTACGAATAAAATAATGAGCCCCTAAAATCGCGTTCTTAAAAATGTGATAGACACTTTAACAATTTACTAATAATGTTGTCTTTCAAAATGCCAAAACAGACCAAAACAAAAAAAATAATAATAAATAAGTTACTAAAATGACTCATGTAAAACACAAATAAAAGGAAAAAAAATAAGAAAACAACTTTTGAGAATTGAACCAAAAATCTTTGATTCCATAGTCTAGAGGTCTTTTCATTCATTATTTTTGAGCACAGGTTTTTGCGGTAAAAAATGGCAATGAGCCATTTTGTAGTATTTTGTTTTAAAATAAAATTATATATAAAATATAAATATATTTTTTTAATAATTACGGGTCTCTCAGGAGAGTGGGCCCGTCACCCTCCGTTTGGGCCGGCTTGTCACTTACCTCATCCAAGAAAATTGTTTAGCTCTTATTCACTTCTCTTTATTTAATGTAAACTGTTTCTTAAATTATTATGTGTGCTTAAATAATTTTAAAGTCCGTTAACATTTTAACCAACATTGCATTTAACGTCCCTTAATTCATAAAGGGAGTTGTATGCTACTCATTAATCCATGCTAACTCCGCTTTAACGCCTTGAATGTTAAGGTATATTCTTGGCCTTTGTAGTTTGCACCTTGAAAAAAAAAGAGTTGAAAGAGCATATTTATATTTACAACGGTTTGGGCGGCCATTTAAGTTTGTAGGCTTGATCGAATTTAATCTTATTCATGAAGCTGACAAAGGTAGGCCATTCAAGTTTGTAGGCTTGAAAAATATTGCATATTTATGACCTAAATTTCTAAACAAATAGTTTCTGTTAAAAAGACCGTTTTAAAGTAGAAGTCGTATGTACCTCGTCAAATGGTTTGATCAGTAAGTAATTTTTAAAGGGACACTTACTTTATTCTACGTACGCCATCATTTGATTTCAAATAATACCAATTTTGGTAAGAAATAAACTCACTAAAGCCAATTCCATATAGCTTTTTTACAGCGAATTTATTTTTCTAATTATTGTCTTATGCGGAAGTTGAACTCAAGACACCCCCTTCTTCCATACCGAGCCAATAAGGTGTTTAAAGGCTTTACCGTACCTTTGTCAATAAACCACCAACACCATTGGTGTCAATTCATATTGCTTGATAAATCGAAAGATGGTAATCAGGCAACAATCGGTAACTTGAACATGATGAACGAATTGTTCGACTCTTTTCTTATTGCGAAAGACAGTTAATCAAAAATACAAAGAAGGGCTTATATAATATTCTAACACGGGCACACCAATTCGAAATCAAATACAAAACAAAACATTTATTTTTAAAATTAAAAAATAAACTAAACTTTACCTTCAAGTAATTAAATTAACGTTAACCCTTGAATTTTAAATGATCTCGCCCCTTGAGATCCGAACCATACCTCCCTATGCAGCATTGCTCGTTTTTAATATATGTATCAAATAACCAACTTCCACATCAACCATTATCCGGGCCGTATCAACAATTAACGTTTAATTTAAATATGTATAAACAATAAACCATTGTTATAATATAATTTATATAAATATACCAAGAAAATATATAGAAGCATTTGTCATTCGTAATCCATATTCTCTTTCTATTAAATTCCTACATGGAGAAAGAAATTAAATGCCTCATGGATGATTACTTCAATCATGACCAGGAGTGTGCATAACTGCATATGTTTAACATATTCTATCAAACAGATTTGCCCATATATAAACTGGAAGTGAGGAGAAAGAGAGACGAGACGAGAAACCTTACCGCTAACCAATTTCCATTTCGACCGGTTGGTTGTCTTAAAACAGTTATGTATCACAAGAACATAAGCCATTTGGTTTGTGTTTTGGCACTTTAAGTCCGGCTTTGGATCAATACGGAGTGCCCAACTTGCGCAGGAAGTGAATAGCAATCCTTTGGACCAATAGAATTGGTAGAGTTTTACCATTGTTGAGTTTAATGTAACACACTACGTACGTAAACTAGAGTAGATCGTCACTCCAGTTTAAAAGTTGGTTGTACGTTACGCTTATGTTTCGCCATCGTTTTATACACACACAAATTGTGTTCTAAAGAAAAATTAGAAATGGGCGTTGTAGTGATTGAGCCAAACATGACAAAAAAAAATATCCTAAAATCCAGCTGGTTATTGTTGTTGAATAATTTAAAAAGGTTTTATGTCTTGAAATCCTGGTGATTTAAGGGTGAGAGATTTGAATCCTGGAATGTAGAGGTTTGGTGGTATTAAAAGTAGTTAATAGGAACAGATAGGTGGTGTTTAAAAATTTGCTTTTGCCAATAATATTGTATACAACAAACACATTCTTTTTCACTTATTTAGGTAACAACTTCTAATATGATTTGGTATATTTTACTAAATTTATATGGTATTATTAAGTGTTTATACTATATAATACTATAAGACACTTCTATCATTATCATGCCTTTGATTTTCCTTAAATCATTTCGATCAGTCCAACTAGTGAGCAGGTAAAGAGGCCGCGCTGGTTTGATCGAGCACCGGTCCAAGCACGAAAATGTATATATGTTTTGGTTGGTGTCACGAATGCCTCATGCAGCGAAACCGAAGAGAGAAATATGCATTGTGCATATATCCAGGAATTAATAATTATCCATGTTGTCCTCAGCATGGTAAAGAAAAGAACAAAAGTGCACCATATATATAAAAATAAACCAACTCAAGCATTTATTAACTAACGTACCAACTTACACTATTTTGTTTATTAATTGGTTACACCATCACCAAACACGTCATAAATCACCCAACTGAAAGACATTAAACAACATCTTGTAGAAAGTACAACAATATAACAAAACAAAACAAACCACATTACCAAATTAACATGACCCTTCATTTCACCAAACTCGTTTGCTTCAAGGATTGGTCGTGTCGACCGGAGTGTTCCCAATGCCACCTGCAGGATTTGGAACCTCAACACTGGGGTTTGGAACTAGCGTATCATCACCACCTGGCACGTAGTTACGACCACCAGACCCACCAACACTAGGAATCGAGACACCCGGGAAACCATTGTTGCTGCCAGTGATGGGATTGTAGGTGAAGGGGTTGAACCCTTTCTTGGACTTGGGTTTGATACCTCGTCCAACACCGGGAATTAGGTATCCACGGTCATGAAAAAAGAACTTCTCAGGGTGTTTGATGTCATCGGGGTTTTTAGCGTCGACGTCATGAAGGTTTCGGCCTGCCAGTGTCGAGCCAATCAAGAGATTAAAGACAAAAAGAAGAGCCATTGCGGAGTACATAGTTTTAGCCATTTTCTTGAAAACTTGTAAGTTGTAATGGGGAGGGTTGACGAAGGTACATGGAGTAGGAAGGTGTCCTTTTATAGTAGTCATCCACCTACTTCTTTCATCCACATGTATGTTGCAATAAATACGTGAAGAATGGTTGATGATACGAAGATGGATATATGATACAAACAATCCAATTCAACTAGGGTTAACGTATCTAATATTATAGAAAATGAGAAGAAATTATTGAAGAATTAAAGTGCTAATTAAATCCAAGAGGTTCAAAACACAGTAAAAGATGTCCAAATTCAAGGAACAGAAATATTAACATCATTTTATTGATTTCTTTTGGTACGTACGGACATTTGAGTTTCTAATTAGTTTTATTATCATTCTTCATTTTTTTTTAATATTTAGTTTTTTCATTAATTAAGTATTAAAACTTATTTATCAGAGATCTTAACATATATGCTTTTACTTTTATTTTATATGTTATGAATAGTATAATTATTATATATTATTTAATTATTTAAGATTTTAAATGTTCAGATTGTTATAAAAACATAGATATATGATACGAAGCATGGCAAACACAGACTCAAGTTTGATAAAATAAAATAAAATAAAAATAAAATAGTTAAGTTGAAAACATAGAAGCCATGTATAGTGCTTTTGAATGAATAAACCATAAAGATATAACCTAATTAATTTGGTGAAATACTTGAATAGTGTTGCAAAATCAAAACCTATATATGAATTGTGACATGTTAAAATGATGAAAAACATCTTTATACAACATGGATAAAGATAACTCACAACATTCAAACTGCAGATCATCACAAGAATGCGTGATCTGGTTGTCCACGGTTGATGGGATTGACTGTGTGCATCGACCATCGGGTCACCAAATGCACGAACGTTGTGCTTGTGTTTTGGGCTATAAGTAGATGTCTTGTGTTACGTTTAATCTCACCCCTTTTGCTCTAATTAATACATATACTTAAATTAGATATCTCTCTTGATTCTAACATCATTCGATTAAACTGAACAAGATAATTAAGAACAGGAGATACAACATCGATCATTCATCATTCTTTTATTATAGAGCGGCATTAATAAAGCTTGTTATAGTGACCGGTTAAAAGATAGTTCATCATTCTGTTGATGATTTGATAAGAGGGAAACACTATCTTGATATAGTGTTAATTGCATCGAGGGTTGGGAACACTATCTTAACTAGTATTGTAAATGTACATTGTGAGGATACACTATCTTGATATATAGTGTTTGAGTAGATTCACTATTTTGGCATAGTAAATGTCTGAGGACTTGTAAAGACATACTATCTTGACGTAGTGTTTTGAAGAAGATGATCATTATCTTTGCTTAGTAAGACAGTGTACTTGAGGATCCCTACACCGTTTAATTAAATCTCAATTTCCGAGGATCAGATCAGCAGGTGATATTCACAACATTATTCAAATCGTCAATAAAATTACCAAAATAATAAGTACTACATGTATCATAGTTTTTATTATCTATATATTGGCCATTTGTATAAAATATATAACTTCACAGTCTACCGTAAAATTGTTACTTGTGTGGCCACCCCGTGAAACCTTAAAAATATAATTTCATCAAAGACCGACGTGTAAAACACATGCAAAGTAGGGTAAGTATTGCCGATTAATAATTAATGCTGGCAGGGCCTGGGTGGTTTAATGGTTATATATATAGTTGGATGGTCCGAACCAACCGTCATTGATTTGATGTCCACCAAATCATTGGAGGCTGCATTTACTTCGTACGTACTACCAGATTATTAACAGGCTAGCATAACGTAACCCATGCAGGAAATGAGCTTGCAGTTCATCCACAGTACTTTATTTGCTGACACATGAAATCTTGGTTTCAACCAGATTCATAACCCATATCGGTTACTGCGGCTAGCTATTAATGTTTACATATTCTCATGCCCCACTGACAGCTTCAAAATCGTGTCTCATATTGATAATGGAATAGTAATTGGAATATCAAAAGAGTTATTTTATTCACTAGAAAGATTACAATATATATTAACAATACAATGCACAAATCAAGGAACAGATTTGTATGCAATAAATATTTCAATAACTAATAATAACTCCAAAGATGTCATCGGATGTCAAGGCATAAAATAAGCTTGCCATTAATTCAAATCAATTGAATTAATGAATATTAATCTTGATTGTTAACATGCCCCCGCAAGATTGACGGTCTAGTAGTGAGTTCGATCTTGGAAATAAGAAGATTAAATCTTGATCGTGGAGTGGGTTTTGTGAGAACATCCGCCAACTGATCATCTCCGGCAATGTGTGTCACTTGAATGGAGTGATCATGTACTTTTTCCCGAACGAAGTGGAAGTCTAGTGCTAGATGTTTCATACGTGAGTGGAAGACGGGGTTGACTGAATATTGTGTGGCACTTAAATTGTCACAAAAAATTGTTGGAATGGTGGTAGAGGTGAAACCAAGCTCATGTAGTAGGGAGTTAACCCAAAGTATTTCAGTTGTTGATGAAGCTAAGGCGCAAAACTCACCCTCTGTCGTTGATCGGGCTATGGTAGGTTGACGTTTAGAGCTCCATGCGATTGGATTGGACCCGAGATAAACAATATAACCCGTGGTGCTTTGATAACTATCTTTGTCTCATGCCCAATCTGCATCGGTAAAAGCATGCAGTTGCAATGGAGACTTATAACGAAGTAAAATACCTTTATTTATGGACCCGTGAAGATATTGAAGTAGACGTTTAAGGGCATTCCAATGAACAGTGGTAGGAGCATGCATAAATTGGGATAACTTGTTAACTGTAAAGGCAACATCGGGCCGTGTGAGGGAGAGGTATTGTAAGGCACCAACTAAGGCTCGGTATTTCGTCGGTGAGGAGATAAGGGTGCCTCCATGTAAGGTGATGGACTCGGAGCATGTAATTGGTGTAGGCATGGGCTTACAATCACTCATATTGGCACGTTGGAGAATATCTTGGATATATTTGGTTTGAGACAATAATAGACCAGAGGAATGTGGAATGACTTCCATACCAAGAAAGTAGGATAGATTTTCTAGATCCTTTAATGAGAATTTGTTTAAAAGGGAGGAGATGAATGTGTTGATAGTTTGAGAGTTAGGTCCGGTGCTGATAATATCATTAACATAGACAAGAATATAGATGGGGGAAGAGCTAGAAGTATGTATGAATAAGGAAGAATCAGATATGCTCGGCTGAAAATTGTTGAGGGTAAGATGAGATTTTAGTTCTTCGTACCAAGCCCGTGATGCTTGACGAAGACCATAGATAAGTTTATTTAGCTTGTAAATGTGAGATGGAAATGATGGGTTTATAAAGCCGGGTGGTTGAGCCATATAAACATTTTCCGTTAGAGTGCCTTGTAGAAAAGCGTTATTGATATCAAGTTGACGAAGATTCCAATTTTGTGATACGGCTAAGGAGAGGATTAGACGTAGTGTGGCGGGTTTGACAACCGGGCTAAAGGTTTCGGCATAGTCAATGCCAGGCTGTTGATGAAAACCTTTAGCAACTAAACGAGCCATTAGTCGATCGACTGAACCATCAGGTTTGTACTTAGTACGAAACACCCACAAGATTGGAAGCATGATCTGGTGGAACAAGGGTCCAAGTATTATTTTTTATTAAGGCATCATATTCTTTGGACAATGAATTTCTCCAAAAAGGGTGTTTTAGAGCTTGTGTTATGGTCGAAGGTTCAGTAATTGGACCATTTATTGCGGTGTATAACTGAAAGTTAGGATTATGATATTTGGGATTTGGTTTGCGGATATGAGGTTGGTTTTGTGGTTCAGAAGCGAAAGGTGGTAAATTTTGGGTAGCATTTTCTGAAGTAGGGGATGGTAGGTTTTGGGCACTATTTTCAAAAGCAGGTGGTGGGGGTGTAATAATTTGGACTTGGGTGAGTAGTTGGGAAACGAAAGTGGGTGAGGGATTAGGTGTAGGCATGTTGGTTGATGGGCTGGAGGTAGTAATGGGTGTAGAATGGATAGATGGGCCGGAGGAAGGAGTGGAAGATATATTTGTGTGAACGTTAACAGTAGAAGAATTTATAGGTTGAGAAGGAGTTTGTGTGTAGATTATTTGTATAGTGAGAGGAAGCCATGCTAGAGTATTTGGTGGTGAGACTTGAGTGCTTGTTAGGTCTTCATATGGAAAATGATTTTCAATAAACTTGACATGTCTAGAAGTATGTATTTTATTAGAAGTAGGATCGAGTGCATAGTATGCACTTTGAGAAGGGGAGTAGCCTACAAAAATACAAGGTTTGGACTTTGGATTTAATTTATGAGGCGAGTATGGTCTTAACCAAGGAAAACAAAGACAACCAAAACTTTTTAATTTTTCATAATTTGGTTGTTTGTTGAATAACTTGTGATATGGTGACATGTTTTGGAGAGTGGGTGTAGGTAACCGATTAATAAGATAAGCGGCGGTTGTCATGGCAAAGGGCCAATAGGTGGTGGGTATTTTGGTATGTGTAAGTAGGGATAAGCCAGTTTCAACGATATGACGATGACATCGCTCAGCATATCCATTATGCTCAGGTGTATGTGGTGGTGAGGTGAGGTGAGAGATGCCTCGAGATTGAAGGTGAGAAGAAAGTTTAATGTATTCGCCGCCATTGTCGGAGAATTATTGTTTAAGGTTGTTTGGAAATAGTTTTCAACAAGGTTTTGAAAACGAATGAATATAGATAAAGAATCGGATTTATTTTTGATTGGATATAACCATATGTATTTTGTGAAATGGTCTACAAAGATAATATAGTATTTATAACCATCGATTGAAGTAATTGGTGAAGACCAAACATCGGAAAATATTAGTTGTAAAGGTGCATTGGAAGATAAAGTAGATTTATGAAAGGGTAATTTGTGACTCTTGTTTATGTGACAAGAGTTACAATTATTATTTGAGTGTGAAATACAATTGATAAAGGAAGACAAAAATTTTAAAATCTTAGTGTTTGGATGCCCCAATCTATGGTGCCAAAACTTTGAAGTACTCTTTTGAATTGTAAATGTAGACGGGGGATGGCAGGATGTAGAAGTAAGTTCATAAATCACATGGCTAGCTTGTCCTTTAAGGAGTAGGAGATTGGAACTTGGGTCTTTGATAAGAAAAGTACATTGAAAGAATTGGATTAGAACATGATTATCATAACATAGACGAGATATTGAAATGATATTTCTAGACATGGTTGGAACACAAAGAACATTTTTTAGTACGAGAGTAGTGGTTTGTGTGTGAATAAGAAGAGAACCAATATGAGTAATTTGAAGAGATGAACCGTCACCAATTATAATTTCATCGGTGCCATCGTATGGTACATGGTTGGCCAACATGTTTAAGTCATTGGTAACATGATGTGTAGCTCCACTATCCATTAACCATTTTGTAGTGGGGTTGGTTTGCATGGTCATCATGTTGACTTGGGGTGTTACTTTTGTGGTGGGGTTGTGAATAAAGGGAGGTACCGTAACATGTGGCATTAATTTCTTGAAGATTGGGCAAGTGGTGAGGGTATGCCCTTTAGTGTGACACCATTGGCATTTGCCAAAAAAGGGATGGTTACCATTAGATGATGGATTTGGGTTTGTGTTAGGCATGATGAACTTAGAGTTTTGTGAAACTAGATTATGGAGGAAAAGGAATATGGTAGCGGCTGTGTGGTAAAGGGCACTAGGGGGAAAATTTAGATGTCAGTGATGAACTTGTGAATCGAGAGCTGTGATACCATATTGATAATGGAATAGTAATTGGAATATCAAAAGAGTTATTTTATTCACTAGAAAGATTACAATATATATTAACAATACAATGCACAAATCAAGGAACAGATTTGTATGTAATAAATATTTCAATAACTAATAATAACTCCAAAGATGTCATCGGATGTCAAGGCATTAAATAAGCTTGTCATTACAAATCAATTGAATTAATGAATGTTAATCTTGATTGTTAACATCTCATTTAACTTATTAGCTATGGTCACTCAGAATATTAATATATATACTAGTTTGATACAACTTATAAAAGTTATAATTACTTATAATATACTTGAGTGAGACGATATGTTATTTACAAGGTAAATTGCAGCCTTGCAGGTATTGGCAAATCCATTACATAAATATATTTAGGTCTTTAATATACATAATAATATAACTACACCAAACAGTTAGTGAACGAACTAGTTAATATTTCACTAAGCATGATATTTGAGCGCCTAGAGTTCCGCTGAGATTTGAACCATCCAAGAATGTACTCTGTCACGGGAACAATATTTGCTATTAGTTTATGGCTTATTTAATGAATGTGATATCGGTGTCTAGCTAAGTGTCTTCGGTTTAGAATTGTAACCATTTTTAGTAGTCTTGGTCTTGGGCTGTCCCCGCTTAAACAAGTACGGTATTGGCAGTAAAATAAATTAAAATTAGCATATTTAATTGGTTCAGTACAAGGAGTAAACACAAAAGGTCGTTAATAAACACTCAAAACAATATTGACACTCGTATAACTGATAACACAAGAAAAAAATAATAAATAAATAACCGATGATGTGGTACAAGATGGCCCTGCCACATGGCCTAACAGGAGATTTGCCCTGCCACCAGTAATGCTTTTTAACATATATAGCTAGGTTACAAAATGCATTGCATTGTGGGCCGCAATTCCATGAATGCAGTCAATAACATTTAAGTTTGTAACAACGATGGCACTAAATCCAAAAACTAAATCTGTGAGTGCTCAATAAAATATCGTCACACGTAGAACTTATGATCAAAGCTAGTGAAACTAGTTCGGTTGGTATATGTTAGCTTCGTTATGACATTGATACTAAATCCAAAAATTAAATTAATATACGTCCAAAATACTTGTATAAGTTATGATACAAAAAGTAACATATTTGAAAGTAATAGATTTGATGTTTAACTCAGAATATAAAGCATCATCAGCGTTGCGGTGTGCGCTACTTACTTGGCTCGTGCCACCCCCTTCTTGGCTCCACTAGCGCACAACAACGGAGAGTCTTACAATTAACTTGTTTGCATACATCAGCCATGAGACTAGCCCACTAATAGGTCTTGCAGCAATGCAGCCCACACAACTGCGACAACATCATTAATTTATATGGATCGACCCAACTAAGTAGCCCATCATTGTATATGCCCACCAACATTAATTCTACCTAGATCGGCCCAACAACATTTGCCCTAAATTGCATCGGCACAATAGAGAGACTCGTCGACACTTTCATCTAGAGGTGTACAAAACTAGTTTTAAACCCAACCCAAACCGGTTTGGTCAACGGCTGGTCAAAACCGGTTTGACTCAAACCAGTTCGGTTTATAAACCGGTTTAAAAGCAAGATAGGCCGGCTTGGTCACGTTCGGTTTATAAACCGGTTTTCCTCAAACCGGTTCGGTTTTAAAACAGGTTTGGTAGATCTTAAGGTGAACCGGTCCTGAAACTGGCGGTTTGGGCGACACCGGTTTTAAACCCAAACCGGTTCGGTTCGGTTTGCCTAAAACCAGGCCCAAACCGGTTTTTTTACACCTCTACTTTCATCTTACATTTAGGGTATTAAATCGTGTCGAGTTGGTAGCTTAGTGGGTTGAATTCTCCAATCCTAACCATACCCATATACAAATTCATGTCGTGTCATGGGGGCCCATTTAAAATCGTGTCTTGTTTGGGTCGTGTTTTAAGTCGACTCGTTTTATTTTCATTTACGAATATGAATAATAGTTAGGTGACTAGGTAGAAGCATAAACAATTAATTGCTGCAATTAATATGAAATTCTTTTTGTAGTTTGTGTTATTTAAATTGTTTTTGTGTATTTAATATTTATCCATAGTGATCTAATATTTCGTTACTACATTAATACAGATTCTGTTTACTTGTTCATGGATACGGACGGATTCTGTTTACTTGTTTTATGATATGATAATTTTACATTTTACATTTATAATGTAATTAAAATATAAATGTAATTAATACAACATTGAAAATGAAAATAAAGAAGTTTGAAATCCATTCGGCCCACCAAACACAATCCATCTCCCGTTCTTGTTTGCACAAGCGGCTATGCCCAGCGCCGCTCTCCTGGTATGTGGTTGACACTGGTGTCATATCGAGCGGGGCGGGTCAACCCACAAGATATAGACAAGAGGCTTGAAATCAAGATATCATGAAGGCACAAAGCCAAAACCTATGCGCACAGCGCATATCACATATGCTCACATATCACATATGCTCACGCGTATCACATGCTCGCGCACCATATATGCTCACGCATATCACATCTGCGCGTGGCGCATCTGCGCGTGGCGCATATCGCATGCTCACGCATCATATATGCTCACGCATATCACATCTGCGCGTGGCGCATATTACATATGCTTGCGCATATCACATCTGCGCGTGAGAATAAGGAGAAGACTTCGCGCATCCTCAGGATAGGCGCATATCACACGTGCACATAATCAACCTCGTCCTTATCCAAATCAGGATAAGGACAACCTTGATTGTGCTCGTCAGCAAACCTTCCAGAAGGTATCCTTTAAGGAATAAGAATATGCTGATGTTGACAGCTGCCAATGAAAGGTGGACAACTCAGCAAAACCCATGTGCTACCACGTGATTGCACATGGGTCAGGTAAAATGCCTGGGTCAGAGAATAATCAATGAAAAAGCACCAGGTGTCCTAAGGACAAGTGGCGCAAAGCAATAGGAGGAGGCCAAAAAGGCCCTAATGGGATCTGAGCCCAATCATTGGAAACCCTAACACTATAAATACCACACCACCTCCACAAGGGGAGGTAAGCAAGAAAATACATTCCAATTCCTTACTCACTCTCAGATTATTATTATCTTCTCCTACAATCTCTTATTCTCACACCGGAGGGTTACCCCAAAGAGGACCCCTCTGTCCCTTTCTGAGGGGTAAGTTCACGGTGCTGCTCGTTTTGTAGGTGGAAGAACTCATACTCCGGAGAACCATCGGTGAAATAGCATACTCATACCCGAGGAAAGTTGATCGTCTACCAGTGAGCCGATCCACGTTTCTTCATTGGCGCCATCACCTGTTACAACGGCAACAAAATCTCATCAGTTCTCTCTGAAAAACTTCACCATGGTTTCTGGTGTTCGAAACAGCGATCAAGTTCTGGAGGATATTGAGCGTGAGGATGTTAATGAGGGACAGCAGTTTCTGAGGGTGCCGCGTGATTCTGCGCGCACCACCAGTAACCATCCCTTCATCACAACTCCTCATAGCCAGACTGAAACTCCTCCAGACGATCTCACGTTCCAAAATTTGACCGGCGCGAAACAAAAAGGACCAATGGGTCTAGAAGATGAAACAAATGACCCTAAAGAATGGCTCATAAACGAACAACGGAGTTTAATGGACAAATACAATGAGCTGGTCAAACACAAAAAGTTAGCCGACCTAACACAAAGGCTCGCGTTTGATAAGCAAACCATTCAAGGAACAACAAAAAGGGCGCGCGCGCCGGAAGATGGTCACTCTGTTCACACTGAACACGCTGATTTTAGTGATGAAGAAGTGCACAGCATGAGGAAGACGCGAGATACTCATGCAGGAGGCTCACAGCTCCGCGCGCACATGAACATGGCGCCTGGAGCCAAAGCCGATCTGGATATGTACACACCGTACAACCCACCAGCGAGAGGGCAAGTGGACGTAACCACACCGTACAGGCCAGCCATCTTGGTGAAGCATTCAAAATTCACTGAGTGCATCGCGAAGGCTCCCATTCAACACAAAACCAAGATGCCAAGTGGGTTGGGCAAGTACGATGGCACAACAGATCCAGACGATTTCTTACAAGGTTTTTATAACACTGGAAACCTAGAAAGCTGGACGATGCCAACATGGTGTCACATGTTTGCTCGCTGCCTCACGGGCGCGGCGCGTGTCTGGTTCGAAAGCTTGCCGACTGGGCAAATCGATGGGTTTGAAGAGCTATTGGAGAAGTTCCAAGCTCACTTCGTACAACAGCGCAGACACACGCGCGACCCTGATGACATCATGCACTGCGTGCGCAGGAATGATGAAACGATTGAAGACTACATAACTCGTTTCAATCAGGAATCTCTTGCAATTGGAGGTATCACTGAGCAACTCTTGCGCGTGGCCTTTATACAAGGTGCGCGCAGTGATCAACTCCGCAGAGCTCTCGTGAGCAGAGATGGCATGCCAACCACTTGGGCCAAGCTAATGGAAGCATCGCGAGTCTTCGCGCGAAATGAAAAACAAATTGCCCAAGATAGAGTAAGAGAAAGAGGGCACCAAGCAGAAGCACCGCGCAACAACGAAAGGAGGGGCAAACAAAACTCTGTATGGTCCAGGTTGCAACAAACCAGTTTTTCTCCCGCAGAAAAGCAGGCGCAACCAAGCTCACCCCAGCCCCAAAAAGACAGTCGTAATCGCGGAGAGGGTGACAAGAGGGAGGGGGGCAGAGAGCCTAACAGACCTCTACCAAGAATATGGACTCCCCTCACTAAAACGCCTTCACAAGTGTTAAGCACAGAGAATGTCCAGTTTAAAAGCCCCAAGCCACTACACTATAAGGGACCACCAAACAGTGGCAAGTATTGTGAGTTTCACAAGTCCACAGGGCACAACACCGATGCATGCCACCATTTGAAGGATGCGATTGAAAGAGATGTGAAATCAGGCAAGTTGGCTCACCTGGTGAAAAACCCAAGACCAGAGAATGAACAACCAGATGGAGCCTCAGCCAGCAAAAAGTTCAAAAGAATCTGTGTAGCCGAGGGAGGAAGGCAAGGGCAAAGATCGAGAAAGAGAAGCGCGCAAGTCCAAGGAGATTGGCGCGAGCAACAAGTAATCTTCCCAAGAATCAGGGGAGGCCCTTCTATCAGCAGTCCTCTAGTCATCACTACACACATTGCTCATTATGAAGTGTCAAAAGTCCTGGTGGACACTGGCAGTGAATCAGACATCATGTATGAGCAATGTTTCAGGAAGTTGGATCCAGCAGACTAAGCAAGGCTCGAAATTGTGAATGCACCAATCTCGGGTGTTTCAAATGAAATCATTCACCCCTTAGGTCAGATACAATTTGAACTAACTATGGGGGATGAGAAACACAAGCGAGCTGAAATTGTCAACTTCTTGGTCTTGCCCACCACTTCATGCCACAATATGATCTTGGGTAGAGGAACGATTGTCCAATTCAACGCCATACCGTCGCCAGCGCACGGCGCGTTGGGGTTCCCAACACCAACAGGTGTAACATTTGTATACCGAGATCATTTGTGCGCAGTGACAAGTATTCCGCGGGAAGGGAGAATGAAACTTCCAATGGCAAACAACGCGCCAGAGGAATGGATTCTCAACCCAAAATTCCCAGAGCAAACAATCACAATTGGAGCTACGATATCAGACGACACAAGGTTGAGAATGAAAAGATTGCTCACAACGTATATGTCGGTCTTCGCGTGGCAACATTCTGATATGACTGGGGTTCCGCGAGACCTGGCGCAACATTCTCTCAACACGTTCAAGTCCGTAGAGCCAATTGCTCAAAAGAAGAGAATCATGGGGGATGAGAAGGCAAAGGCCATGAATGAGCAAGTAGAGGATCTACTGCGCGCAAACATCATCCGCCCAATACGATACCAGACATGGGTAGCCAATCCTGTGATGGTAAAGAAGAGCAACGGGTCATGGAGGATGTGCATTGACTTCAAAGACCTCAACAAAGCATGTCCAAAAGATTGTTACCCCCTCCCAAACATTGACGCGAAGGTGGACTCCGTGGCACCATTTAAGCTCAAATGTTTTTTGGATGCCTATAAGGGCTATCACCAAATTCAAATGGCACCACAAGACGAGGACAAGACTGCCTTCAGAACCGACAAGGGTGTTTTTTGTTACACAAAAATGCTCTTTGGTTTGAAGAATGCGGGAGCCACCTACCAAAGACTCATGGACGCGGTTTTCAACGAGCAAATTGGAAGAAACCTAGAAGTCTACGTGGATGATTTGGTGATCAAAAGCAGGGAGGAAAAACAAATGCTCAAAGACATCGAAGAAACCCTTTGGCGCCTAAAAGAAGTAAACATGAAGCTCAACCCGAGCAAATGCACATTTGGCGTAGAAGAAGGGAAATTTCTCGGTGTAATGGTCACCAAGGATGGTTTTAAGGTGAACCCAGAGAATGTGGAGGCTATCCTTGACATGCCCTCACCATCCACCATAAAAGAAGTTCAAAAGTTGAATGGTAGATTGGTATCAATCAACAGGTTCCTAGCGAACCATGCAAGCAAATCTACCCCATTCGTTAACACATTGAGAAATTGCCTAAAGAAAAGCCAATTCAAGTGGACGCCTGAGGCCGAGCAAGCTTTCAGTGAGATAAAAGAATGTCTGATAAATCAGCCTGCGCTCACAGCTCCACTTCCTGGCGAAACTTTAACATTGTACCTGTCAACAGGAGAGCGCGCCATCGGCGCAGTGTTGTTGGTGGATCGCAAGGGAATCCAAACACCAATCTATTATGTGTGTCGGGTGCTGACAGATCCTGAGACGCGCTACTCCATCATGGAAAAGTTAGTTTTGTCACTAACACACGCGTCGCGCAAGCTTCATAGATATTTCAATGGTCATCCTATTGAAGTTCTGACTGGTTACAACATCCAGCAAGTCTTGCGGCGTCCCGCGCTCTCAGGAAGGCTGACAAAATGGGCGCTGGAATTAGGAGAGCACACGATCGCCTATAAACCCCGTCCAGCAATAAAGGGACAAGTCTTAGCTGATTTCATCGCAGAAATCCCTGAAGGAAAAATTGAAGAGGCTCAGCGCGAGGTAGACCCTCCGCGAGCCAATAATGAAGAAAATGTTTGGAGATTATTCACTGATGGAGCTTCAAACAATGAAGGGTCCGGCGCAGGCCTCAAGCTGGTGGATCCAGAAAGTCATGAGTATACTTACGCAATCAGGTTGGATTTCAAGAGCACCAACAATGAAGCTGAGTATGAAGCCCTGCTGGCTGGTCTGCGCATCGCGCACAAGTTCGGAGTTAAAAAGCTAGAGGCCCATGTTGATTCATACTTGGTAGCAGCACAGGTCAATGGCCTTTATGATGCCAAAGAGAACACCATGCCTCTGTATCTAGAGCAGGCGAAAAAGCTCATCGAGCAATTTGACTTCTTCAGAATCATACATATTCCGCGCAGTGAAAACAAGTCTGCTGACGCGCTGAGTAAGATGGCATCAACCAGCTTCGATCACTTTGGCAAAGATGTCAGAGTAGAAGTAATGAGCAACCCGTCGGTGGGAGCGAAGTCTGTCCTTGTAATTCATACAACCCCTTCATCATGGATAACTCCAATAATGGAATTCTTGAAGGAGGGAAAGGTACCGGACGATCGCGCACAGGCGAGGAAGATAAGACACAAGTCGCAGAACTATGAACTGCTTGATGATACATTATATCGACGCTCTTATCTTGGACCGCTCATGAAATGCCTAGATGCTGAAGAAGCAAGCTATGTGATCAGAGAGATACACGAAGGAATCTGTGGAATACATGCTGGCCCGCGCATGGTAGTTGCCAAGGCAATGAGCGCAGGTTACTATTGGCCAGGCATGTACTTGGACGCGTTAAAAGAGATCCAAAAATGCAAAGCGTGTCAGAGCTATGCGCCAAACACCATGCGGCCAAAGAACAACTTGATTCCGGTGACCTCCGCATGGCCTTTCCACAAATGGGCAATCGATATTGTGGCCCCCCTACCGCAAGCGCAAGGGCGAGTAAAATTTTTGGTAGTGGCAGTAGACTATTTCACAAAATGGGTTGAAGCCAAGCCACTAGCAAAAATCACAGCCGAGGCGATGAAGCAATTTATCTGGAGCCACATCATATGCCGTTTTGGCCTGCCCATGGAAATTGTGAGCGACAATGGCAAACAATTCACCGACAGGAAGATATCCAGCTGGCTCAAGGAATTGCGCATCAACCAAATCTTCACTTCAGTATACCACCCTCAGGGGAATGGCCAAGTGGAGCGCGCGAACCAAAGCTTGCTAAATGGGCTGAAGAAAAGGTTGGAGGGAGAATCCCATTCATGGGTCGAGGAGCTACCTAATGTCATGTGGGCGCACAGGACATTAAGCAAAACCAGCAATGGTGAATCCCCGTTCAGCCTAACCTATGGAACGGAGGCTATGATTCCAGCAGAAATTGGATGCCCATCCCATAGAGTGCTCATGATGAGTAAGATTGATAACGAGCGCGAAAGAAGGTTGGATCTCAACTTACTTGAAGGGCGCAGAGAAGCGGCTATCATCAGTGAAGCCAAATACAAGAAAAAACTAGAAAAATATTACAATCAGCGCGTGAAAGAATGCCACTTCAAGAAGAATGATTTTGTCCTTCGAAACAATGAAGCTAGCCGCGCGATACCCCCGGGAAAGATGTCCCCCAATTGGGAGGGACCTTATCAAGTCTCGGAAGAATTGGGAAAAGGCGCATACGCTTTAAAAGATTTGAATGGAAAGAAGATCCCGCGCGCATGGAACGCAGCACAGCTTAGAAAATGTTTCATGTAAAAATTGTCAAGTTTGTAATCAAGGCTTTTTAAGCCATTATGAATAATGATACGTGCTATCTTCTCTTAATGTGTGTTCTATTACCTTTTGCATACATGTTTCACACTTCCCTTTATTAATTTTGAGCAATATGACAACATTGTATTGACATCAAAACAAAAATAAAACGAAGTAAAACATACATGCGCGAGCTTCAAGCTCAAACGCGTTAACGAGTTTTAACTCTAAAACGTCAGGGCCTTAGCCCAATAATATGAGCCTTAGCTCAGGGCCTTAGCCCAATAATACTAGCCTTAGCTCAAATCACTCACAAGATCCATCCTACATGCTGCGCAGCTAGACCATAAAAATACCTAAGCACAACTAAGGCAAAGCACATGCCAAAACATAGTTGTTAAGGTCTCAGGTCGAGGTCGCGCATGGAATTGTAATGGATATCAGAGTAACACATACTGACACGTACAGGCTAAAAAACTCATAATTCCCTATAATAAATGCGCGATAACGTCGCACAAAAGAGGAATAATGAAACGCCAAGGCACGTGTCAACATAGTCAGGATATTGCAAAATCACTTAAAATATGACAAGGATTAAGTAAAATAATTTCCTTACAACCTTGTTTTTATTTCAACGTGCAAGCATATCTTGTATTCAACAAGCAAACATGCAATATAAAGAGATGAATGGGGAATGCGCAAGATGCGAATAAGGGAAAAACAAAATTTCATTCCAAAACATAGAAGGTTACAAATTTACAAAATGATGAGATACAAACTGCAAATAAAAAAAAACATGAAGGGCTTCTCAAGTCTCTATGTCGACGTCAGCCTCTTCATCGCCCTCATCATTACCTCCCTCAGCATCTGGCGCAGCCCGCTCCTCATCTCCAAACTTGCCATAGTCAAGCTGTTCATCTTGAATGGAGTCGTCTTCTATCACAATAGTGTCAGGAGCGGGTCCTTTGGCCACGCCAGAGCCGCTAGGAGAGGCAGCATTGCCCGCGCCATCATCGCCGCCACCAGCCCCTTCACACTCGTCAAGTAATTTCTTTAGAGCGCCGAGATCGGGCTGATCAGCAAGCAAGGCTATCTGCAAAGCATAAGGAAAAGTGTGAGTACAAAAAGACTAGGAAAATAAGTCAAGGTAAACTCATTAAGGTTAAAATACCTGCTCAAGGATGGGAATGGGAGTATTCAAATACTTCTCCCCCACTCGGCCATGTCCGCGCAGACAACGTCGAGCTGATAAGGGTAGTCGGATGGGTTCTTCTTCAGCATGCTATATTCACAGCCATCCTTAAACCCTTCAGCTCGACCCACCAAGCGCGAGGCAGTGTTGCAATCCATCACAAGGGTCTGAAACTCGTCTGAGTATTTCATCGCATAAGCGCAACGAGTCATACCCTGTGAGACTAGCCATTGGCGATCCTGCGCAAGGGAAGAAACAGACGTCTCAAGAGCAGGAATCTGAGAGTTTAACAACTCAACAGTTTCCTTGGTCTGTTTCAGCTCCTCTCTGTCGGACGCTGCTGCCGCCAAGGCCTCTTTCCTTTCCGCTCGCGCAGTATCGAGCGCTTCTTGGCTAGACGCTGCCGTCGCCAGGGCTTCATCCTTCTCTGCCCGCGCGGCCTCAAGCTCCTTCTTCAGGCGCGCAACCTCACTCTCTAATGAAGATTTGTCAGTGATAGACTGCACAAGTGCTTGGTCACGCGCCTCTGCATCCAGCTCCAAGTTGCGCACTCGCCGCGCATACTTGGCCGCGTCCGCCTCTGCTGCCTGCAGCTTCTCCCGCGCAGCCTGCAGCTCATGCCCGCGCTTCACGAAGGCAGCGTTGGCACTTGCTCGGTTCTCGCTGAGTTCTGCTTGGAGTTTCTCAGCTCTCTCTCGAGCGTCAGAAAGATTCCAAGCAGATACCTTAGCCTCTTGCTTGGCCTCCGCAAGAGCATCACGCACCTTTACATAATCATAGCGAAGCTCTTGGGAGGCAGCAAAGAACGCTGACCCAGCGAAAAGATGGTCGTTGAGCAAGTCCACGCGGGCGCGCTCCTCCTGAAACCTCCTTTCAGCTGGAGGCACGGAGTGAGCCCAGAAGTCTTCACACACCCCCATGGACTGAAATGAGCTATCCTCAGTAATATTCCATCTCGGGCGGTATATGTGATCGGCTTCCTGCAAACACAAAGCAACGTTCTAGTCATCTAAACACTAATATGGAAGTCCGCGCAGCGGAGCAAAACAAACTTATACCTGCGGGGAGCAAGCAGAAAAGTCAGCGCCAGCCCCATGAGAAGACTGCGCCACGAAATCTCGTGACGCTACAGGGCTTGCGCGGCCGCCATCGGAGTCTTCAAAATGGGCCTCCTCATCTTCCTCCGTAACAGGCCTTTTCTCCTGCGACTTGGAAAAATCAAAACCAGTCTCGCGAGGAGGGCTGCGCGCAGGAGAAGGTGAGGGAGGTCTCGACGCCGCGAGATCAGCGCGTAAAACAGCCTCCTGCTCCTTAGTAATCCCAATGAGGGGAGATTCAGTGCTTGCAGGAGCAGGAGCAGAGCTAACGGCGCTGGCGCCGGCGCCAGCAGTGCTGCCAGCAGCTTGTGTGCCAGCTATAATGCCTATGAAAAACCAACAAAGAGAAATGATTCAAGACTTGATCTAAAAAGAAAAAAGTCAGAAAATAAAAGCGCAATATATACCTTGGCGCACCGCCGTTCGCGAGTTAAACATCGCCATGAAGTCCATTTTCCCCCTTTTTGAGGGCAAAACAGGGGACTTCAAAGCAACCGTCGGCGCAGCCTCGGTACCTTGTTGCGCCTGAGGTTGATCCACCAAGGTCGCCGGCTCTACAAACATTTGAGTGAGCAAAGATTCATTAATAACTCTATCGGAATCATGCTCATAAAACCATAAAGTATAAACAAAGTATACCTGTTGAAGAGGAAACAGCAGGCGCAGCGCCGCTTCCCTTTTCCGTCGCGCGAAGAGAGGAGGTGGCGGCACCATACCTCGTGTGGACAGGAGGACTGCCCACACCTTGAGGCAAAGAAGACAAGGAAACCTTGGAGGTAAACCCCTTGGTTTTCTTAAGCCCCTTCGCCTGAGTAGGAGGATCCTGAGCAACAGGGGCATCATTTTTCTTCTGTTTTTTACTGGCCCCTGCGCCAGTTTGCCCTTTAGCTTTACGCTTGAGTTGTGGCACCTCAGCTTCCTCCTCCACCTCTTCTTCCGCGAGCTCCAGCTCATAGTTCTCGAGCGCATCTACAATACGTGCAACAGAAATGTTAACCAAATTTGGTATTCTAAAGGCATAAACATAAGTACAAAGGCCTACCAGGCGCATCGCTGTCAAAGCAAAATCCCAAATCAACAGGGATGAACATATCAGCGAAGCGATCTTGGAAGCCAACTTCCCCAACGCCCAGCGCGACAGAGCCACCCTCCATATGCTCATCATAGGCGGCGTGGACGTACTCCTTGCTTACTGCATAAAACAAGACAAATGATATCAGCAAAACGAATTATGTTCGCGCAGAAATAATGCAACGAGCTAATAACTCACATAATCCATCAACTTGGATAACGGGCTCAGTCGCGCTGTCGGCCCACCTCCTGCTCATGCCAACCCCCACTAGCACCTCCTCGCAAATATTCTTGGCGGGGGATGGTTCAGCAGTCAACTTATTAACCCATGCGCCAGTTGGGTTTTTAAAAACATTCACATCCGCGGGCGCAGAAGTGATCGCGCGCATGGTCATGCGGATGGGAATCACACCAGCCTTAACATAGAAAAATTTCTCAGACCAGTCATGAAGGCTCTTGAAGGAAACAGTGCAGCACTTGACCTTCTGACTGCGAGGAACGAATGAGAACCAAGAATCTTGGATTTTTGGCTTATAGAAATATTGAAAGCGCCGAGGGGTTGGCTCCTCGCGCCGAGCTTTGCACATGAACTCAAAATGAGTCATGCGCACAAGTCCAAAAGGATGGACTTGGGATATGTGAATCCCATAAAATTTAAGCAGCGCACCCATAAACCTTGTCATCGGGAGACGAAGGTTGCAGTGGGTGAAAAAATGGCAGTATAAGGAGATATAGCCGGTGGGCGGATCTGCCGCCGTTTGCCCGGCCGCCGGGAGCATACAGCCGTACTCAGGGAGAAAACCCTGAGAGGCGATGAGACTGTCGAAATCAGACTGTCTCAACTTGCAGGGAATCTCATCCCACCTCTTCACCGTCTTGCCCTTCCCCACCTCCTCCGACGAGGCCTCAGCAGCCCGTTTTCCCTTGCCGGTCTTCTTCAAAGTGGACATGACTAATGATTTTACACGGCGTCTGCTGGGGGAGATTGTGGCGTCTGGGTTATCAGACATACAACTGTGAAATCAAACAGAGGTTGCTTCAAGAACGGAAATCGGAATAAAAATGGAAGGAAAGGAAAGCTCTGAAATAACAATGAAGATGAAGAATAATAACTCAAAAGGCTTGCTTTTATAGGCCCATGAGAGAGAGAAACAGGTACTGATCAGAGTTCACGCGCCCCCACTCGCAGGTGCAGGCCAACGCGAGCGCGACACGTGTTCCTGACACTGTGTGAGGGGACATAAAAGGGAACGAAACAGGTACTGATCAGAGTTCACGCGCCCCCACTCGCAGGTGCAGGCCAACGCGAGCGCGACACGTGTGTGAGGGGACATGAAAGGCAACTGTAGCACCTCGAGCACACGAAAAGTCTGACCACGTCTCCATCTCTGACGCATGTCAGCACCAACCAACCACGTACATGGACGATTAATTTCAACCACAAGGATAGAATTTCGCGCAACGATGAGAAATAAAAAAGGAAAAGACAAAACCCTATTAAAAGAGAACTATTAAGTCTAATATCTATCTTACCTCGCTCGCGCGAGACAAGACACACATTAGACTGGGGGGGCTTGAAGAGGTATGTACCCGCCTTAACATCGAGCGGGGCGGGTCAACCCCACAAGATATAGACAAGAGGCTTGAAATCAAGATATCATGAAGGCACAAAGCCAAAACCTATGCGCACAGCGCATATCACATATGCTCACATATCACATATGCTCACGCGTATCACATGCTCGCGCACCATATATGCTCACGCATATCACATCTGCGCGTGGCGCATCTGCGCGTGGCGCATATCGCATGCTCACGCATCATATATGCTCACGCATATCACATCTGCGCGTGGCGCATATTACATATGCTTGCGCATATCACATCTGCACATGAAACATCTGCGCGTGAGAATAAGGAGAAGACTTCGCGCATCCTCAGGATAGGCGCATATCACACGTGCACATAATCAACCTCGTCCTTATCCAAATCAGGATAAGGACAACCTTGATTGTGCTCGTCAGCAACCTTCCAGAAGGTATCCTTTAAGGGAATAAGAATATGCTGATGTTGACAGCTGCCAATGAAAGATGGACAACTCAGCAAAACCCATGTGCTACCACGTGATTGCACATGGGTCAGGTAAAATGCCTGGGTCAGAGAATAATCAATGAAAAAGCACCAGGTGTCCTAAGGACACGTGGCGCAAAGCAATAGGAGGAGGCCAAAAAGGCCCTAATGGGATCTGAGCCCAATCATTGGAAACCCTAACACTATAAATACCACACCACCTCCACAAGGGGAGGTAAGCAAGAAAATACATTCCAATTCCTTACTCACTCTCAGATTATTATTATCTTCTCCTACAATTGTAACATCCTAAAATTTTTATATTGATAAATAAAAGAAAGTTATGTTTAGTAATTTCACGTTTTAGTTATTTAATGTCGAGTAAGGAACGGGTCTTGGGCTTAGTTATTTTATGAACTCGGCCTGTCTCGACCCGTAGGAAGCCAACCCGAGCCTAACCAAACCCGTAGTATATAAACGAAATTTCTTGACACATCCACCATTTTCACCATCTTCCTTCACTTACACCCACCCAAACACTCTCAATTCTAGAGAGAGAAACTAGAGAGAGAAAGTTCTCAAATCGCCGATCCGAGTTCACAATCTTGTTCCTAGTCGTTTTTGGTAAGTCCCTCTCGAAAATCATCCGTTTTCATAACCATTTCGGCCTCAAATCGAGCAAAAACGTAACTTGAGTTTTTCGGGTCAAAAACCGCCTTGTTTTGGTGTCAAAATGCAAGCTTTTGTGTTTAAAAGTACTAGGAATCGATAGCCCTTTCAATCCCGAACATTTCCATGCCAAAAACTTCGTTTTTGGGTCAAAAATCTGGAAAATCTGGAAAACCCGTGAGTTTCTCCGTCGCCAGCTTGAAGGAGTCGAATCAGACTCATTCGATCGAACCAGTCGATCGAATCAGTCCATTCGATCGAATGTGTAGATCGAACAAGTCCAGTCGATCGAATAGGGAAGCAACCGAATGGTCTCCAACTCATTCGATCGAATGAGTTTTGTATTCGATCGAACGTGTGCCTATTCGATCGAACGTGTGTCTATTCGATCGAACGTGTGTCTATTCGATCGAACGTGTGTCTATTCGATCGAACGTGTGTCTATTCGATCGACGTGTGTCTATTCGATCGAACGTGTTGCCTATTCGATCGAACGTGTTCCTATTCGAATCGGAATCTCAAGCCAGAACCAAGCTGTTTCCAAGTTTCGCCTAAGGTTTAACTTCGCCTGAAGCGAAGTTCGTTTATAAAATAAATTAAAAACCTAATGGAAAATGTGTTAAGGCAGTTATCGAAAATAAAATTTTTCCAAGCTGACCTGGCAGCTTAACCCCAGCCAGGGGCTCTGCCCCTTGGACCCCCGCTAGGGGCTGCCGCCCCTAGAACCCCGCTGCCAGGGGGCGCTGCCCCCGGACCCCCGTTCGTTGTGGGTCATATATAGATAGAAATACAAACGTGTAGCAGTAGTTAATTGATATGTGTAAATATTATACAGTTAGCCGAGCCCAGTTAAAGAAAGGAATTACGATCAGCGGCGAGCGTAACAGGATCCAGGTGAGTTTCTAGCCCCATTTATGTGTCATGTTTTCGGGGCTGTGTGCATACTCAATATGTTTGTTAATACGCTTATCCTAAGAGATAAGTGTATGCCTTATGTGAATGATGTGAGATGTGTGAATGATTGCTTGATGGTACGGTGAACGATCTTCGGATATTGCACGTACTGTCAGGTTGTAATGCTAAGTTAAGGTAAGTATGATATGTATGCTTATGTGTATGAATGTGATAAGGATAATAAAAGAAAGAAATGATAATGTATGGTTGTATGGTTATGAAAAGGGTACCGAGCCCTAATAATACTCGAGGAAGGAGGGTACCGAGCCCTAATAATACTCGAGGAAGGAGGTACCGAGCCCTAATAATACTCGAGGAAGGAGGGTACCGAGCCCTAATAATACTCGAGGAAGGAGGGTACCGAGCCCTAACAATACTCCGAGGAATGTAGGGCGTAGTGCTCTTTATAACGTAAGATATGAAAAGTAAGAAAGTAAGAAAGTATGAAAGTATGAATGAAAGTAAGAAAGTAAGGAAGTATGAAAATATGAAAGTATGAATAGTAACGTTATGTAAATGGTATGATTACGTGATTATCTAGAACTCACTCAGCGTAGCTGACTTTTAGTATGCACGCAGGTGAGTAGGATGAGGCAGCTCGCTTGAGGAGACACATGGCAACTGAACAAGAATCTGCATCTGAAGATTGTGATGTGTTAACTTTAATGCTTTAATGTGAAAGACAATGAATGTTTTGAGACAAGTTATGAATTATGTAATGTTTAATGAAAGTTTTATATTCCGCATAATTGTTTTAATTAACTCTGATATTTAGAACTGTGTTTATGAGTAAATCCAACACGAAAGTAGGGTTACCGGTATCGGGGCCTTACAAGTTGGTATCAGAGCAAAGTTCGAGAGAT
>NW_027499255.1:0-48103 GCF_021521415.1 Bidens hawaiensis
CCGGCTGTACCTTCTTGGAAACCTACCTTCGGCTATAAATACTCCAACACCTTGGAATGGTATATCATCTTATCTTATCATCTCATCTTATATCTTATACCTGATATCTACTCTAGTCATTCTCTTAATATACACTGATATTCAAGAGCAATCTAGTCTGATTCTCACGCCGGAGGGTGGTCACAAGGAGGTACCCCCCCCCCCCTTCTCAGTGACGAGCTCACGGTGTCTGTTTTGCAGGTTATCAAAAGAACTATCTTTGCCGGATCTAACCCCTCGTGGGAAACATCTATTTAACCCCCAGATTATCCGTAATCTGCCCGGGGTCGATTAGTGTTTCTTCATAACCCAATGTAAGGTCTACTTCTCTCACGCACATTTTTTTAAAATGGGCGTGTACTCATTAATTTATTGATTGAAACCGGTGGTCCTAGAAATTAGTTGACGATGAAATTATTACAACAATAAAACTACAAAATAACAAAACTTTATAAATTGTCTTAGTGATCATTTGGATTTTCGATACGAAAGCATCACTTTCATATTACATTCATAGCAGAGAAAAAGGATTTTGTTTTATTCTTTAATTTCACTTATAATCATAAATACACAAGAAAGTTATATACTTAGTAAACTATGAGCTAATAAAGCTCTTAACCATGTAAATAAAATTGAAACGAGACACAATATATAAAAAAAATCAAACTCTGCAAGCTTTACCCCTATCCCTCCTCTCTATGTCAAAGTAATAAATGTAGCAATGTACAAAATGCATACATACACTATCCTAGATTATGATAGAGGTCCCCTCTCCAAATAAAAAATATGTATATAAAAAAATATACCTAACTAATTGGTTGCTAGAAGTAGCTCCACCACAATTTTTCTTAATTATCTACAATTGGATGAACAACTTCTTGGTTGGTTTTAGAGTCATTATCTTTTGTAGTTAAATAAAACTTGTGTTCTTTAAGTCATAGCAAGAGAACACGGGAAAAGACGACGGTTGGAGTGTGAACGATCGCCCAATGGTCATGGAAAGATTCTTGGCTTCGGCTTTCCATAACTTTTCTATATCTTCCGCTACATGTTTTGCATCCATAGATGAACCAAACAAGCCACGTTTAGTGAACCCTACCGCATATAGCCCGCAATTGCCTTTCCAACCTTGAGGAAATGGTTTCCGAGGCATCCCGTCTTTTTCAGAGAACATCGTCTTCTCCTATAGACACATACACGTGGATTTGAATACGAATGAACTGGATAATAAAATTAAATTATAAATTTATTTTGTAAGAATAAAAGTGAAAGAAGAGGATATATATAAACTTAAAGTACCTTTAGCCAAGAGGGAGTCTTGCTTTTGTAGCCTGTTGCCAAAATGATTGCATCAAAAATCTCTGCTCTTCCATTCACAAATTGTACACTATGGTTGCCAACACTTTGAATGCTTGGATGTATCTATACATATTAATTAAAATACATATTAATTATAAGGGTATATTGTACTAAGTTCATAACAAATTAAATACTTGCTTTTCAAACACAATTCTTAATAAAATCTTTAAACTTTTGAAATTTATAGACGTTTTGAGCACATATTATAATAAAAGGAAGTAAATACACATGTTAAGTTATATATGAAGAGTGTTTTATTATATAATTACAAGTAGATTTAATGTAGTGAGTCTATATTAGCAAAACTATAAAGGAGGGTCCTAAGTAGAAGAAAAGCACAAAGATATGAGAACATGTTTAAGGTATTTAAAATAATTAAAAGTAGCACAAAAGCTCATATAGTTCACGTATGGTAATTAGTTTGGTTTACCTTGATGTGTCCACTTTTGATCTTTGCTAAGGTTCCCACATCCAAAACAGGTGTTTTCCCAGTCTTGCTTTTTAGCTCGAGGGGTCCTACATTGGGCCGATCTAGTCCAAAACTGGCCGTGCTTCCAAAAATAAGCCATGACATGATCAGTAGAAACCGATCAACAAGCCGTATGTGTAGCCACTTGAGCAGCCACATGGACAACCCAAACGTCGACCTTCCCAACATCTCCCGTGGTAGGACATGGACCTATTTCCCAATTAATCACGCATATCAGTCAGTAAAAAAACTTATGTTTGGTATTATAAAAATGATACAAGGTAAACAAAGTGGGAAGTTAGATGTATGTGTTAGAGCTCTTTCTGTTCTTGTGTAGTAGCACTAGTATCACTATAATAGACCACCAAGGACATCTACGAATTTTCCTTTCAAACATCGACGAATTGTACTGTATTAAACATAAATGACCTAGCAACTTGCTAGATTACAAATCACAATTTGGTAATTAAATAGCTTGAAAAGAGTAGATAGCAATATAGCATAGATAATATTGAATAGAAAAGTTATACCATGCAATTAACTATTCTCAGTTTATAATAAATGAAGCCCTAACAATGCCTTAACTTCCATAATCAACATCATATTAATGAAGCTAATTAGGCTAGTTTAGCTAAAAGTGTATATGAGAAGATGTATATCTACCAACATGACATATGTTTTAATTTTCATAAACTAAGATATAATAAACAGAAATAGTAAAAGTTAAACTCACAGAATCTCTAACAACAAGAGAAGGATGAGCATTGTGATTACAAAGATCTAAACACACTTCCATTCCTGAGTTCCCACAACCAACCACCAACACTTTCTTGCCTCTAAACTCACTCCCACTCTTATACTCAGCGGTGTGCACCACCTCCCCACCAAACCTCTCCATCCCTTCAATCTCCGGCACCACCGCCTCCGCATTCTCCCCGGTAGCCACCACCAGCCACCGGCAAACATACTCCACCTCCTCCCCTTTCAACCCTACACTCACCACTCTCCACAACCCTACACTCTCATCATACTCAGCACTCTCCACCTCCTGCTCATAAACCGGCTCTATCCCGAACCGCTTTGCATAATTCTCCAAATACTCCACAAACTGCTGCTTTGAAGGGTATGTTGGATACTCATCCGGGAAGGGCATCATGGGAAGCTCACAAAAGTTCTTGGGAAGGTGTAACCGGAGGCGATCATACGTCTTGAATTGCCAAAGCGACGCGATGCAGTTTGATCGCTCCAACACGACACTTGGAACCCCTTTATCCTTCAAACAAGCAGCCGCCGCTAGCCCAGACGGTCCAGCCCCGACTATGACCGGTCCATGAACCCATACGCAACGTCGGGAGGCGTGATCAAAGGCATGATCATTAGCCATTTTACCTTGTAATTCCCTTGAACATGTCATGTTTAGTGAATTAAGAATGGAAGAATATTCTGGATATATATTTATAATGGATTATGGATTAATATGAGTGGTGGTTATTGTGTGAGATTCGAATAAAAGGCGTTCAGTCAAAAGAAACGTGATTAGGGTTCCTGAATCTTTGGGAGAATAATTATAAAATGAATATGTGTTTGGATAATTAAGGTGATCCAGTTATAATTTAAGCTAGATGGGTATTTGAAGTGAGTTATAATCGGAGTGAAGATCGTTTGATGGATCAAGTTTTAATACTAATGACGGATAGTGATGTATGAATATGCATTCTTTTTGCAGGAAAAGAGTGAATTAAATTATGTGTATGTGTATGTGTATGTGTATGTGTATGTGTATGTGTATGTGTATGTGTATGTGTATGTGTATGTGTATGTGTATGTGTATGTGTATGTGTATGTGTATGTGTATGTGTATGTGTATGTGTATGGAGATCAAGGCAAGTGGTGGAGAACAACTTATGAAGGTGGATACTTATATAGAGTTATACTAGTTTTTATGTTATATTATGGGTTTGTTTTACATTTAGTTTATAATATTTATATATTTTTTGAATTTTAAATTTATTTATTATTCTAAAGTTAATAATATACATTGTATTTGATAATAAAAGAGTTTAACAAATAAATGAGATGCTATAACCTGGTTTAAAAACTATATAGGTTTGATGAGCCCATAACCTTTTATTTTTTAATTGTTTTTTAATTATATATAATATATTTTTTTAAAGAAATAATATATTAATTATTCGTATATCCCTATTTTATAGGATTTTCGTATCAAATATTTGATGAGATTAATTTTAAATTTAGATGTTATAACCGGTTTAAGAAATATATGAGTTTGGTGAGACCCATACCCGTTAACTCGGGTCAAATGCATGAGAAATCTCTATTTACAAATAATGCATTCTGGTGACTTGAGAGAATGTATGGAGCAACCATACAACTTTTAAAGGCTTCGTTTATATAAATTACTAGTTTTTATCCCCCGTATTATGGGGGTTATTTTACATTATTCGTTTTTAATATTTATATACTTTTGAAGTTCAATTTTATTTATTGTAAGGAATTTAATAATATATTTCGAATTTGTTGATAAAAGGGTTTAACAAATGACTTAGAGTTTGTTGATAACTTGTTTTAAAAGTTATCTGAGTTTGGTGAGACCCAAGACCCGTTTATTTTTTTACTATAAAATTGTTTATTAATTATAAATAATATTTTTTTTAAAGAAAATCATATAATAATTGTTAGTATATTCCTATTTTATAGGATTTCACATCAATAATTTGGTAAGATTAATTATTAATTTAAGAGATGTAATTATAACTCGTTTAAAAAATATCTGAGTTTGGTAAGACCCATACCCGTAAATTCGAGTCAAATGCATGAGAATCCTTCATTTAGAAATAATGCAATCTGGTGGTCTGAGAGAATGTATGGAGCAATCAGAGAGCTTTAGAGGTTTCGTTTATATATATTACTAGTTTTTATTCCTCGTATTACGAAGGTTGTTTTATATTTTTGTTTTTAATACTTATTTATGTTTTGAATTTTTATTATTTTTATTGTATGAAAGTTAATAATATACTTATGGTTTGATGATAAATTGTTTCACAAATAAATGAGATGTTATAACCCGGTTTAAATGATATATGAGTTTGATGAGACCCCAGACCCGTTTATTTTTTATTATAAAATTGGGTTTTTAATTATAAATAATATATCTTTTTTTTAAATAAATCATATATTAATTTTTAGTATATCCTACTTTATAGGATTTTTATATCAAATATTTGGTGAGATTAATTTTTAATTTAATAAGATGCTATAACCCGTTTAAGAAATATCTGGGTTTAATGAGACCCATACCCGTAAATTCGGGTCAAATGCATGACAAGCCTCTATTTAAAAATAAAGCAAATCTAGTGACTCCAAAAAAAGGGGGAGCGATCACATCGTGACACGTAGGATTTTTATTTATTCGTTTATATATATTACTAGTTTTTCTCCCCCGTATTACGAGGGTTGTTTTATATTACTTGTTTATAATATTTATTTGTTTTTTAAATTTTTATTTTTTTATTGTATGAAAGTTAATAATATACTTATGGTTTGATGATAAATTATTTCTCAAATAAATGAGATGTTATAACCTGGTTTAAAAGCTATATGGGTTCGATGAGACCTAAGACCCGTTTATTTTTTTACTATAAAATCGGTTTTTTAATTATAAATTATATATATCTTTTTTTAAAATAAATTATATATTAATATTTAGTATATCCTACTTTATAGGATTTTTATATCAAATATTTGGTGAGATTAATTTTTAATTTAATAAGATGCTATACCCGTTTAAGAAATATCTGGGTTTGATGAGACCCATACCCGTAAATTCGGGTCAAATGCATGAGAAGTCTCCATTTAAAAATCAAGCAAATCTAGTGACTCCAAAAAAAGTGGAGGCGACCACATCGTGACACGTAATATTTTTATGTATTCGTTTATATATATTATAGATAGATAGATAGATACACTACTAGAAAATGAGGCTAATGCAACATTTTAGTTGCAACCTTTTGCAATTGTGTTGCATTTGACCCTAACGCAACTTCAATCAACATAAAGGTTGCTTTAAAGGATCTAATATAACCCCTTTCATAAAAGGTTACAAAATTTTATTAAAATTGCAACATTTTTCTTAAAAGGTTACGAATACTATTAAAATTTACAACTTTTATTATTAGGGGTTGCAACCTTTCCCTTTACAAAACATACATAATACATGGGACCAAATCCTATCAAAACTACAAATTATGAAAATGAATACCGGTATTACAAAATAATAATAAAAAAGTATATTTACCATGATTTGTGTAGTTAAAAAAATAATAATAAACACAATTTTATACTCGGTTTTTTAAAGAAACATTCAAAAAGGCATTGTTAATTTTATTAGTAATTATAAAATGATTGCAAAATATAGCTTTAAAATGATTCAGCTCGTCTGTATTATAGCAAGAGTGAATCTTGACTCATTTTAAAGTTTTAAAATTGATTCGACTCAAGTAAGAGAAAAATGTTGATCTGATAATCGGCCGGAAAAATATGATTAAGAAAACCTGTCATTGACTATTGAGATCCATTAGTGGAATGCATAAATGGAATCAACTTGCAATCTATCTAGTTGTATCCATTATAATTTGAAATTGCCAAAAACTGCAAATGAACATTTGAAATCTAACTGAACAAGTTCACACCACTCCATAAAATGCACACAATCAAAGAGGAGTCGTTCCCTTCAAAATCTACGCAGAATCAATTAACACAGTAATTACTGCATGTATTACAGTTGTTAAACTATGCATCATGGTGGGATCTACATCACGAGAAATCTGACGAATACACTGGATTGGTCTATATTACACTTGGCACTTGGCAGAGGTTTTTATTCAAGACATTGGACAAGTAATGACTGCACTTACGAGCATCTCCTAGGCGAGTCCAAACCAATATGAGCGAAGTAGACTCAAACCCGAAAATCATGTCAAACACATGAAACCCAGCACAACACGCATACTAGCAGGTTAACCCGAACATGAGCCGTTTGACCCAAAGTTATTTATTTTTTTAAATTATTTTCCCAAATTAATACCTTAATTTACATTTGCAATAAAAAGATACAAATTAATAACAAAATGATTTTAATTTTAAAATCTTTTGTTAGTTTCTTTCTTGTTTTAAAATTTAGCTCAAGATACCCAACTAACTTTATTTATTACCTAAAATATATATATGGGTTAAACAGCCTGCGAACCTGTCAGGTTCAACCAAACATTGCCCGTTTTGGTAAACACTACTAAACAAGTTTATGGGTTTGACCCCAAAGTAATCCAAACCCTTTTATACCACAACCAAACCTATGAATTTGGTGTTAAATTCGTGTCACGTTCACACCTTTGGTTTTGGCACTACTAAAAGTTTACCCATATTTTGCTGTAACCAACCATATATCGTGTAAATACTTAATATTAAGAACTTATGATGCTCTGTTTACCAATTGTTGCCATATTTAGATCTTCAATGGCCTTTTTCACATTACCAGGTGACTCGAAATCAACAAAGCACCAGAGAACAACAAAAAATTGAATATCTGCAACAAAATCAAATCATGCAAATCCAAAAAGATGAATTTTTTAGTTTCTCAGCTCCTTCACACCAAAATAACGTTAAGTGCAAAAATCATAGGAACGATCAAGCTGTCATTTTGCCAACCAACAAATTTTTTTTAATTGAGATGGATTTCATTTCAAATAAAAGAATCCAATTACAATAAAGAGGTAGGTAAGCGGGCAACAAGCTGCGCCGCCACCCCCTTTTGAATGGCAAAACCGATCCTACTGAAAATAAAATTATCGTTCTTCGGTGTCGTTGAGTTACTGTGCACGACCCGCTGAACTCTTTTTAGAAACGTAGCCGCATCAGGAGCAAGAGACCCAAATGTATCAAAAGCAAAAGGAATGAAGGCGTGTTAATTCTCCGCACACGCCTTCTCATGCTTAGCAATTTTTCCTGCTTTTGCCTTTAGCACGGCCTGCCTAGCAACAAACCCGGTGTCCCTAAGCCCGATAAGAGGGGACGCCCCAGTAAGGTCCACACAAACATGCTTCCCCCCAGCCCATCCAAGGAAGGTCTACTATCCGACCAACGGACATTCTTGTGTTTGGATGGGCTGGGGGAAGCAACCAACAATTGGAACAAGAATACTCCATTTTGGTTTTGGAAGTTGAAACCCGGCGATGTGCGATTTGTATTTTGGAGAGGAGGATTTGGAAGGTTTTTGACATTTTGATTTGAGAAGGAATTTTGGGAATTAGGAATCGTGGAGGGAATTTTTGGAAAAGGAGGGAACTTTGTTATAAGTTTGGATGGAAAGTTTCCACTTGATTCAACTTTAGTAGTACGGGCAAACGGATCGGGTTGACTCAAAACAAGTTTGGATTATAGCGGGTCAAATATAAAAAGGGTTGTTTTGGTTTAGGTTGAAATGGGTCTGGGTTCAAGGGGTTTGCGTCAGAATGGGTTTCAGGTGGAAATAGGTACGGGACATAACAGTTTTCGGGTCAGAACGAGTTTCAGGTCGGAAAAATATTTGGATGAAAACATTATTAGGTTCCGATTGGGTTTCGGATCAGAACGACTTTTTTTGGGATGAACATGTTTTGATATGAGACAGGTTCGGGCCGGCACGAGTTTCGATTCGGTGTGCCTTCAGACCATAGAACGGGTTTTGTATCAAAATGGTCTGTTTGGATTGGGTTTTGGTTCAGACTGAGAACGAATTTTGGTCGGAAAAAGGTTTCGGGTCTGAACCGATTTCAGATAACAAGTATGGAAACTTGTGCCGACCCGAAACCCGTCCAAATCGAAACTTGATCCAAACCAAAACTATTTCGGGCCGAAAACCGTTCCAACTCGATCCAAACCCATTCAGAACCTGTCTCGTGCCGGACTCGATCCGAAAGCCATCCCGACCCGAATCCCGTCAGGTGTTAAACCCCGCCCAGACCCGAAACCGATCTGAACTTGTTTCGATATAAAAAACGTCTCGCGTGTAAACTTGTCTTGACCTGATCCAAATTGACCTGTTCTGATCTGAAACTTGTCGTGTGCGGAAACGCTTGCCTGCACGAAAACTTGTCCCGGCTCGAAACCCGTCCCTTCCAATTATCCATCCCGACCAGATAGAACGATGAACATTTGGAAACCTAAAGTAGCGTTAAAATTTATATATTTACATTTACGGGTGATGTTGTGCAATACGGTGTGTACAATCTGCATTTAACGTTGTACCATATCTCCATCCATTTTATGAATACCCCACGTGCAACGTGGATGGGATCTTTAGTTACACGTATGACTTGCTTCTTCTTTCACATCATCATGCGCTCTCTGTTTATTTTTTTGAAAGGCCTTCTCTTCTCCCCCCCCCCCCCCCCCCCTTGTTCTCCACCGATGATCGTAGTCATTGCCTACTGTTGCGGGGTTCTATTTTCGAATCATAGGTGGCGGTTGTGTGGTGATCACGGTAGTGTGGTAAGGGGGATGAAATTGTTTTAATGCACTTTGTAGATGTTCACATACTTTTATTATCTAGCTTGGTCGTACCGGAGTTTTTTAAACTTTAATCACTTGGAACCATTGTGAAATTTTGCAACCCAACCAACGCTTCACCTTTTACATGCATACATTCTTTTGAATGCATTTACTATAACATCTTCTATCACAGGTTCAATGTGTATCATATTGACACTCAATTACATGAACTAGCTAGAATCAAAGATATATTAAATTTTCATATTCTAATAACTCCTTTAAGTACTCGAACTGACATTTTGTTGCTCTACAGATGCTTAAATGAATAAATGGACATATATTTTGAATGCAATTGGCAGTAGTGGATTTCATATGAAGGTAATACTATCGTTTTAGATTTAAAACAGGCCGGCCCGCCTATTCTAATTCGTTTTATTTTATTCAATTGGATTTTCTGCAGTTGGAGGTTTATTTTTTTTTTAGGTATTAAAAGCACTTGAAGCTCAACTTCAATAACACCACCGATATTTGCAATGTCAAATCCCACCACATATGGTATGCTTGGTGTTACATATTATGCATACATATGAGTTTGATTTTTGTCTCTATTTGTTTATTAAACATATATTTTATGGTTTCAGTATGCTTTGGATGTCATCAACCATGGTATCGGACAGGACTAGAGAGAGCAGCTTTTACATTTTATTACTCTTTATCATTAGATTGCAGTAATTCAACATTGGCTTAAGGTAAGAGGTTTTATTTATACGCTTTGCTTTCTAATGATGATCTTTTATTGATATGGAGAAAGCTCGATATAACATTATGCAGGTCGGTGGAAAGCCCATCTTTGACTGGTTCTGATTTGGATCCCTAGGTGTCTGGCGTGGGGGGGGGGGGGGGGCAGAAAGCTTTGTTTATTTGTTCTCACACAACCAGACATCCACCACCGGCCACCATATTATTGATTAGGCCAACACTTTTCTTCACCGGCTGAAGATCACGGTAACCTATCTTCTTCATCCGACTATATTTGTGTATTTATTTTTTGATTCAGGTTAAAGAGGCGTTATCAAAACTTTACATGTTCAAAGTTATTATACTTATATTGTGTTTAATTTGTGTATTGGAAACTTGTGTAATATAATCCTTTACTTACTAGTGTTTCAAAGAATTTACAAGCTTTAGCGTGAAGTTATGGCTTGAAGTTTGATGGTTCGTTTTACAAAACTAATACTAGAGATGCAATTTGTTGGTTTGCAAATAACTCTGATGTGGAACTTCCTAATATGTGGTGCTTGCTTTGTTGGTCAAGTATTTAAGTTAGAAATTTTTTGTAGGTCAATGGTCGGATGGATTTGATATATAGAAATGTTTGTTTCAAGAGGAAATGAAATTATTGATTGTGAAAATGTTGTTATTGTTTTGTGTACACTTTAATCGGTTGTATGGGTAGGAATGTGCAAACGGGTTTACCCGCCAAAACCGAACTGAGTCTGCGTGCAATGCCATTACATAGACCCGTGAACTAACATCTATGTCTATATCGAATCCGGGTGTTAGTCAGGTTTAACGAGTCTTTAAACGGATTTGAAAACTTGGAAGGCTAAAGATGCTTTGTTTTTTTATTGTTCACATACAAACTAATTGCGACGTGAATATATTACACTTAGAAACTATGCATACAACTGAATTGCGACGTGAATATATTACACTTAGAAACATACAAACTAGTTGCGACGTGAATATCATAGGTTTGAACTGATGAGCATCATTATGTGATCAAATCACATATTTTATTATCAACATGATGATACAACTGAATACAGGTTAATTTATTTGTCTCAGAGTTAAAGGTATTATAATTACACCTTTTATGGGCTGCAACTATAATTTTTGTGCAGATGTAAGAGGCTGTGACGAATTAAGTTGTGATCTTCTCTTGGCGTGGCATAATCCGAGAACGGCCGGTGCGACTTTTTCCACTTGCAATGTGCTACTACTACAGCCATGGTGGTCCAATAGACAGATCTGAGCTAAACAAGTCGGTCGGGTAACGGCTCAATAATATTGGCATCGTATATGGGTAAAACTTTTACTTAGGTGTGAGTGTTTGGAGTCAATATACATCCATGTATTAAGAGGCTGTGATGAGTTAAATACTAATTGGCAACTTTTATCTTAGAAACTAGACTTTCTAAAGTGCAAACTCACGTCCAACAGTACATCATCACTTTTTGTTGATCCACCATGTAAACCTTGATTTAATTTTACAAACAATGGGTTCACCAAAACTGATTTCTAGATAATGCTGTTTTGACAACATGGGAATGCTTTTTAGTTTTTCTTAGCATTTTCATCATTAGTGATTTTGAGAAATACTAAAGCAACAATGCATTTTATTGGAAATGTAGCATAAAACTATGTCAACTGAGGAGGAATGCTTGAAGCTAAATTTGAAGAACTGCTGCAAGATGTTGTTGCTGAACTGATTGATAGATGATAATGTTGAATCAAAGAACTTTGAAGGAGAAAACAAAGATGTTCTTAGAATCACTAATGATGTACAAACGTTTGCAATACAAGAACTGTATTTTGTAATAAATTTTGTTGGTTATAATCATTTTATTTTTCTGTAGTGTTTGCAATTTGAATTAAGAATTGGAGTTTTAAGACACCACAAAACGCTAGGTAAAACATGTGTTTACTTTGTAATTCAGCTTATTCAGGTTATATTTCGATTTGTTTTGGAGTTTCACTATATATTTCTTTGTTGCATTTATGTTAGTCACATTAGCATTTTTAGATGTTTACAGATTCATTTACGCATTAACACTCAAATTGACTGCCCGTTCAAATTACTAGTTTGATACAAATGTAAAGGGAAGATCTTTGTCATTTTTTCTTAATAAAATCTAACTATAGTTTACACTAGGATTCTTAATGGGTCATGTACATCTAATTTTACTACAAATCTACGTATTTGACAATGTTCATTATCATTAACTGTTATTTGACCAACATTGACTGTGTTTGACCATTAATCACTTTAATTTACTAAACATGACTTACAATTATTATTTTAGAAATAATTTGCTATATGTGTTATATCATGTCATAAGGAGTTATATGAGGTTACTAAGACTTGATAACAATAATCTTAATGAGCATGCATACCCAATTTTACTGCGAATCACAAATATTTCAATCTAAATCTAGCAACTCATTGACTCCCTCTAGTATTTTTGATATAACTGTTTAGTGGTGTATTTGAGTTCAAAAAGCATCATAGCAAGCATGATCAATCATAATACGACATATTAGGTCATCTGGGGTGGGGGGGGGGGGTGGGGGGGGGGTGTTTGGGTTTGGTTGGTTGTTTGGATCAGAATGGTCGTATTTAGATGCTCAAGTCTGAATCGCTCATACATAGGGGTGTTTGGTTCATTAATTTAAACCACTTAATGGTTCAGGGTTCATTTGAACCATTCAACTTCAAAATGTTGCGGAACCATTCAGCGACAAGATGCACATTCTTTTCACCTCACACTATCTCCCCTCCCCTTCTTCACCACACATCTTTATCACCTCAGAACCGTCGACCATCACCACCGACGACCCAGTACGCCATACCACGTGTATTCCTGCCCGTCGATTCCATCCTCGTGGCTAACCAGGTTCAATTTCGATTTCTATTCCATTCTCATTCAATTTAATAATCTTTTCATTAAATCAATTTCTAAATACTTCAGTTATTATTGTTTGATTCAGTGGATTCAGTTAAATTGATTTCTGATTGGTTGATTCAATCGGTTCAGTTTAATCGGGTCAGAATGGGTCGATATGAAGCAGGTCCACTTTGGTTCGTGTATAAACGGCTATTGAGGTAAGTTCACATACCATTAATTTATTTGGATTTTTACACTTTTTTAATGTTGAATGTGTAAATTCCTGAGTAACGAATGTGTAGACTTTTGTTTAATTTTTTTTCCAAATGAGATTTTTGTTAAAATGGGTACTAATTTCAAGATAAAAAAAATGGTTGTTGAGTGTTGCGTTTTGATTTATCTCGTGGAACGCCTAGCCAAACTCGGATGTCAAGCGTGGGCCCGGTTAAGACAATATAGTCTTGGCCCAAGTGAGACGGTTGGGGCTCTCTCCGAGAGCTGTGGCTGATTAATCAACCATTATGAAAGTCACCGTTCAAAAAAAATAAGTATGTGAGCTACTATTTGTGTAATTAAATAAAAAACTTTTGGATATAATATGTAAATGTTTGTACATGATTTTAAAAAGATATCTTCAATATGTATTCCTAGTTTTATTTCTCGTATTATTGAGTGGTTTTATAGTATTCGTTACCAATATTTATATATTATCTTTTTTATTTAAATTTTATTTATTGTAAGTTAATATACATAGGATTTGATGATAAAACGATTTCACAAATTAATTACGGGGTTGTTTTATATTGTTTGTTCTAATATTTATTTATTTTTTGAATTTATATTTTTTTATTGTATGAAAGTTAATAATATATTTATGGTTTGATGATAAATTGTTTCACAAATAAATGAGATGTTATAACCCGGTTTAAAATCTATATGGTTTTGATGAGACCCATGACCCGTTTATTTTTTTTTACTATAAAATTGGTTTTTTAATTATAAATAATATTTATGAAAGTTAATAATATACTTATGGTTTGATGAGACCCAAGACCCGTTTATTTTTTTTACTATCAAATTGGTTTTTTAATTTAAATAATATATATATCTTTTTTAAAATAAATAAGATATTAATTTTTATTATATCCTATTTTATAGGATTTTTACATCAATAATTTGGTGAGAATAATTTTTAATTTAATGAGATGTTATAACCCGTTTAAGAAATATCTGGGTTTGGTAAGACCCATACCCATGAATTCGGGTCAAATGCATGAGAAACCTCCATTTAAAATTAAGCAAATCTGGTGACTCCAAAAAAAGGGGAGCGATCACATCACGACACGTTGGATTTTTATGTATTCGTTTATATATATTTATATTATATATATATATATATATATATATATATTTGATTTTAATTTTATATATTGTAAGGAAGTTAATAATTATATACTTATTATTTGATGATGAATATTGTTTCACAAATAAATTAGATATTATAACCCGGTTTAAAAGTTATATTAGTTTGGTAAAACCCATTGGTTCATATATGAGATTTTATATATTTGAAAACATCGTATGACTCGTTAGGAAATTAGCTCTGTATTATTATTTTACATAAATAAAATTTGTCACCTTTATTGTGGGTTTATGCCCATAAGAGAACAATATGCAAATATGTTATATTGTGTACGTTACATACATATGTTAGTTGTCACAATAAAGGTATTTTAACTTTTAATTTAATTATAAGTCATATCTTTAAAAAAAATAAAAAATTAATTTTTAATATATCCCTACTTTATAGGATTTTTACATCAAATATTTGGTAAGATTAGTTTTTAATTTAATGAGATGTTATAACCCGTTTAAGGAATATCTGGGTTTGGTAAGACCCATACACATGAATTCGGGTCAAATGCATGAGAAGCCTCCATTTAAAAACCAAGCAAATCTGGTGACTCCAAAAATAGGGGGAGCGACCACATCACGACACGTAGGATTTTTGTGTCTTCGTTTATATATATTATAGATGTATTAATAATTACACAATATCACTATTGTATACAACTTTCTTTCAATCAAGGGTGTAAACGAGTCAAGTCGAACTCGGTGTATCTTTAAAGCTCAAGGTTCAACATAGGTTTATAAGCTTGAATTCAAATAGTTTGTTATATATTAATTAATTAACTTATATATTTGTATAACTATGTACATCAATAAAAGCTCGAACTCGTATAAGCTTCATTCGATATAAGTTCTTAATCAGCCATTCTACAGTAGCTCACGAGCAGTTTGGCTCTTATATTAGGGGTAAGCACTAAGCACGCAAGACCTGCGAGACCTGAACCTATTTGCCATATTTATATTATAATAGGGTCGGTTCTCGGGTCTTGAGAATACCATTAACCAGGTCTAGTGGGTAAGACCTGTTTGCTCATATGGAGTGAGCATAAATTGGGTAAAACCCGCAAGACTCCAATCAATTAGACCCAATCATAATATCATTTACAGTAGGGTAGGTTTCTAGGTCTTAAGGTTACAATTAACTGGGTCTGGATCTAGTATTATAGGTAAGACCCGTTTGCTCATATGGAGTGAGCATAAATTAGGTAAGACCCGCAAGACTTCAATCAATTAGATCCAATCATTTACAGTAGGGTAGGTTTCTAGGTCTTAAGGTTACAATTAACTGGGTCCGAATCTAGAATTGTGGATAAGACCTGTTTGCTCATATGGAGTGAGCATAAATTGGGTAAGACCCGCAAGACTCCAATCAATTAGACCCAATCATTTATAGTAGGGTAGGTTTCTAGGTCTTATGGTTACAATTAACTAGGTCCGGATATAGTATTATGGGTAAGACCCGTTTGCTTACCTATATCGGTTATAAGTGGGGTGGCAATCTTGACCCAACAACTCAAAATGGGTCAATTTGGGCTGTTTTAAAAATTAAATAGGTTGGCTTGGGTCAGAGATATTTAATAAATGGGTCAAAATGGGTCGATTGAAATTCCATCTTGTTATTTTTGGCTCAAAATGGGTCGACAAATTCAAAGAAATGAGTCGATGTGAGTTGGTGTCCCAAGGAAATGTGGCAAGTTTTGTATCGAAACGGGTTCTCGCATGAGACAAGTTTAGGTACGAAACGGGTTTCGCACGACTTAAGTTTCGGTACACAACGAGTTCGGTTCAGGTTTTGAGCCAACACGAGTTTTCACACGGGATGCGTTGGGTTTTGGTTTCTTTTGTTTTTTTGGTCGATTCCGGACTCGTTTTTGGTTTTCTGTTTCGTTTTTATCCGTTTTTTCATTTTTGTTTTTGTTCCGTTTCATTTTGATTATTTTTTTGATTTCGATTGACTTTGTTCGATTTTGGCTTTTTGTTTCATCTTGGTCGATTTTTTCGGTTTCTGTTCGATTTCTTGGTGGTGGTGGTTTTTTTTATGAAATGAGAACAACGAAAGAAACATTTTAGTTTTTGTACTTTTTTTCTTTTTGATTTATATTTTTAATTATAATTTTTATTATTTTTGAATATTATTTTTATCTTAATAGAAAACTCATGAAAAAAAATTCAAAAAGTAATAAATAAATCATAGCTTAAAATAAAAATCAAAAACAAAAAATAACTAAAATGTTTCCGCCATTATCCTCATTCCACATAAAAAAATCCCCGAAACCCGTTCCAACCCAAACCAAAACAACCATTTTTTATTTTTAGGTGACCTATTCTGACCATGGCTCGTTTCAACCCATGACTCGTTTCGATCCAACCCAACCCAACCCATTTACTACCTCTCGTTACAAGTTACAATACTCAATTCAGTTAAACATTATACATAAAATATTTTGCTCATTTCCTTTCTTCCCACCAAAATAGCACTAAAAGTTAAATTGTTTTCATGTCACCAGCTCATTTTCCCTCTTTTTTGCGGTTCGCTCCTTCCCGTATTTGCCCCGTAAAACCGTCTTGACATTTCAAAGAGCACCAGAAACTACCTGTTTTATATACAGTTCACGTTTTCAATCAAGTATTAACCCTGCCAATTTCTTTTCGAAAGAGGTAGGTATCTTCTACATTTATTCATCTTTGTATGATAGGAACGTAGCTCCTACAAATTGCAATAATATGATCTGTCAAGTAGATATGATATTGGTTAGTATTTATCTGTTTCTGTATGGATAATTTGCAGTATAGCCAGCTTTGTTTTCTTGATTTAATTCAAGTAGGTATGATATTGTATGGTTAAACTTCATTATATCCAACTCTCTCTATATAAATGTATGTTCACTACTGCATGTTTCTCTAAGTGTGATATTATTATTAACATAACCAGCTTAGTATTGTTAATTTAACTCAAGATTGCATCTGATCAGCTTTATATATGATAAGTGTCACACCTGCATGTGCCTTTATGATACTACGTTTAAATCTTGAGTAATTTCTAAGTTTTGGTATTATAATAGGTTGTATGTAGGCGTATGGAGATAGATCAGTACGCGTATGCCAACTGAGGTTGCTGGGATTGTTCATGTCTTTGACAAAAGGCTCGATACTTTGCTTTGTCTTATTATAATATGTTACACATCCCCCTCCGCCATAATCCCCTCAATCGGCGGTAATTTTTTATGTGATTTCTACAATAAGGGTATAGCGAGACATGAATTTGTGAATGCGTATGTGGCGCTAAAGGGGAAGAAATTAGTAACTGATTAATAGTCAACCACTGTTAAACGGACTCTGTTTTCCTGTCCGTTTGCTGGAGGCAGTGAAAATAAGCTCAACAAAAAGTTTAGACCATTGAAAAATCTATGATTTGTTTGAAGAATCACTTGAAAAGGAAACTAATTATATTTAACAAAACAAACGAGTTATTCTTTTGGTCTATGGCTTTAACTTTGCTAATAAATAGCTTAGTCATCTTAAAGTTTTGATAGTGGTAGATCACATGATGTATAACGTTCTACACTTCTACTTTCTACGTAGTAATAGTTGCAGCTTTGTTGGGTTGGGTAAAGACTTCCAAAATCGGATCAAACTGATTCTGGTAAAAACGTCTAATTTTAATTGCGGATCAAGGATTTGGTTAACCGCGAAACGCTATTAAGTTGCAGATCAGTCATTCATAATGGATACTTATTTTGTCGAATATGATTACAAATCTGTATCATTACAATAACATTCTATTTTTTTTATCTAAAGCACCTTTGTATGTGTGAAACATACACATCGGGAATTCAACCCGTTTAACTGACTCTATCCATTTGATCCAGTAGGATCAAAGACTGATTGTCGCTTTAACAAAACATAAGCATACAAGACATGCGAAATTGTACTACATTAACGACACCATCAATATTTATAAGAATGGCCCATTGGAGCTTTTATTGCGTTTTCATTAGAGGAACTTAACATTTGGCCGTCGTTTTTAACCACCTGCTATTGCCAATACATTTTTGTGCTGCCGGGTCAGAGCTTTTGGACTTAAAACAGGTAAGCTTGGTATGTGGAATTCTGATTACATGATATCTACGCAATATATAATGTTGAAAAAAGATGAGAATATTTGAAAGTAGTTCCCTCTTATTTGAATCAATGAAAAATTTGTTTTCTTGGGCAGTTATTTTTATACAAAAATCTTTACATTATAATGTTTTTGTATTATTGTTTGTGTTTTCCTAAATGCTTTTTTAGTTCAATATTTGTAAGTTAGTGTTGGTTCTTAGTTTGGATTACATAATGAAGTTGATGCCTTTGGTTTAAAGTTGTCAGATTTTTTTATCCAAAGAGGACTGTATCACTGCACAAACCCGAGCCCTAAATCATCATTCTACAACTCCTACTTCAGCCTTACTAAAGAACCCTAAATTGATCTGCGACTTTGTGAACAAACCGAAGACAAAAAGCGGAGGCTTCACCAAGCGCAATCGACGCTGGTAGTTAGATTTTAACCTGAATATATTGTATGGTTTGGCTTTTACAGCAATTTCTATGATTTTTAACCACCAATTTTATTTTAATTTGAAAGCGTACTCAATAGGCCTCATGGCTGCCCAAATTTGGTTTAATTTTCAAATTCGATCTGGTAATTTTGTTTTAAACTCGAACTTTGTGATTTATATTTATATATTAATTTGGGTTAATGATGTAACATTGTGTTTTGTAGAAGGGGATGCTAGAACAATGAACAATGTGTTTTCTAGTTATAAAAAATTAATAATAATGTTCTCAAAACATTTTCTACAAAATGTTTTGCAGTTAACGAGTTTAAAAAAATCTTCCTGTCAAACAATTGCAACTTTCTAAGAAAATTATTGACCCAATCTTTTTTTTTTTCTGGTGAAATTATTGTAGTGCTAGTGAGCTGCACAAGCTTTTTCCAACAATAATGTAGATCCACCTACTTTTAGTTGACATGGTTTAAACTCAAATTCATGTAAGTCATCTTCTGTCTTCATGATATTTTATTGTTTATTATTCATAGTTACTATCTTCAACCATAGATTGCCAAATTAACAACATTAAATTACATATATACACATTTTCATGCCTTTTATTTTATTTTATTCAGATGAGGGACGAATTGATGGATGGAGCTATGCATCTTGCGAAGGTTCTTTCATAATACGCTCTTTGTAAAATACCAAGCAATCAGCATGTTTAACTTGAATTAAGTCAGCATCATTTGTTAACATAATGATTCTTTCTTTTTTTCTTTTCTATTTTTTTGCCGAACACAACTTAGAAAAAAGTACCACACATCAAGGAGCTGCAAAACCAGGCTACAACCTCCTATATCATACTGTTTTTCAATAATAGCCTTCCAAATCATTTATGAAAAAAAGAATAGATAATTGTTTTATTAGATTAGTTTTACAACTAAAGCAACCGTTATGGAATCATTTAAAGTGAGGCTTGAAGTTGAAAACACACAATTGTTTGAAATGCTAAAAGAAATTGAAGAGGACCATCAAAGGAAAAAAGTTGAGCTAGAAGCTACATGAAAATATTTTGACAACCAACGAGCAACCTTTGAAACTACCAAGGGAATATTATGGAAAAACTATCTACTAGAGTATTTTTAGGATCTAATAGATGAGTAGTAGGTTTTCGTTACTTTTTATAGTTGTAATTTACAAGCTTATTGTGACACCCGGTAAATTCCCAATCCCTTAAACCATGTAATCAACCTAAATATTAGGTAATTATGTTATGTGCGCCCTGCGCAAGCGCGCCATGTTAGAATCAGCGCGTGCATTTGTTATGTGCGCCCTGCGCGAGCACGCCATGTTAAGAATCAGCGCGTGCATTTGTTATGTGCGCCCTGCGCGAGCACGCCATGTTAAGAACCAGCGTGGGCATATGTTATATGCGCCATACGCGAATGTTTTGGCTTTATGTTTTCATGTACCTTAACGTTATGTTGTCTAATGGGTTGACCATCCCGCATGATGCTAAGGCGGGTGCATCCTAAATCGTTTATGCGCGTGCGGAAGGGAACTAACCTCCCCGCATGGCGGGAACATTGAGAGCTAGTTTGTCTGAAGCTCCAAGATGGAATTGACTTCAACATAACTGATCACTATGTTGAAATACCAAGGCCACCTGGAGAATCTACAAATGAAACTCAATGTCCCTAACTGCGAGAAGGTTACGCACCTACCCGCAGCAAAGAAATATCCTTCACGCAGAAAGCTATGCGCACAAAGTAATACGCGCAGAACACTTAGTCTATTCTCCAGACGTAAGGGGATTACTCCCGCCCAAAAGGAAACAGTAGCGTGTTTCAGAGATTTTCCACTTTTTACTGTACACTGACAAAAGTACCTGAAAAAGCACACTGTAACACGAAAAGTCAACTGTCAGCCACCCTATTCTCACCAACCCCAGACCTGCATGTCCTGACCAAATCAAAATCAAAATCTTTTATCCACTACTCCACTCTTAAATAAATAATAATAATTTCCATACTTTATCATCATTACACCTAGATATGAAAAGATTACAATCCCCTAAAGCAAGGGATTGTGTTCCCTTGAGTTTGCCTATAAATATGTAACCTAAACTATCACCCAAAACACACTTCAAACTTCTCTCTTAAGAACTGCAAACTTGCACTAAACATCTCCCAAGCATCCGTTATTTTCAATTCCGTTCCAGTTACTAGACCTTCAATTCAAAGGCCAACACCAAGAAAACCCGAATCTCGATTAATCCCTTAACAAGAACCTCAGGTGAGTCTCACAGCCCCTATTCTCGCTGTTTTCACTGTTTTTAAACTGTTTTCGGGGCGAGGGACACGTACTTAAATAATGTTTTATCATGGTATACTTACAAGCTATGCAAGCGATTATGTGTTTAAATTATATTTCATGATGAGCAATGCGAACGGTTATCTAAGGTTTTCGATGTATGTGCGCTAGAACTCGAGTAAGTGATCACTTTACCATTGGAACTCTAAGGGTAGGGACTGCTGGTTTGATCCGCCCACTCGTAGGGGTCGCACCACTTACACAGACGAGTGCCTAGTATGGTCATGGGGCAGTACTATGGGTTTGAGCCCGCTCGTAGAGGTCGCTCCTCTTACGCAGACGAGCGCCTTGTTTTCCGGCACAACGTCTGCGCGTAACCCGCGGGACGGTATTATTCGCTCGTAGTGGCAGCGCCACTTACACAGACGAGCACGATTTTTCAGAAGTGTCCGCGCGTAACCCGCGGGACAGTATTACTTGTTTCGCTCGTAGTGGCAGCGCCACTTACACAGACGAGCACAGTTCCCAGAAATGTTCGCGCGTAACCCGCGGAACGATTTTATCAAAATATGTTGATAGAACTATGTTTTACCAAGCATGTGTTTTAATGATGCTATCAGAATTATGTTTCAGAATGATTTTTATCAAGATTATGATGCAATACGATTTATCAAGTTACTAAAACTTGTGAACTCACTCAGTTTATACTGATTCAAATGTTTTACGTGACTTTCAGGAGATAACTAAGTAGCGCATGGAGTCACACTTAGAGCACCTCACGCTGAACATCTAAAACTAGCTTTTTGGAAGATTTTAGTTCTATCCCTTCGATGCGCGTGGTTATTCCCGCCGCGCATAGGGGATATGGCGTGGAAATCTTCAACAGTTTTTATACTTGGATGTTTTTATGTAATTTTTAAAACAATGTAATGTATTTGTATTAAACATTTCATGCGCAATGAAAATCTTACTTTGAATGTTTGCAATGGCCCGTGCTTAATTATCAATCCCCACTCGCGCGCGCCCGGCTGTTTCCGCCGCTCAGGGCCGGGTGTGACAGATTGGTATCAGAGCACTGATTATAGCGAACTAGGAAAAGAAGTTTTAACCTAGACTATAACCGTTGGGGAATCGCATGAAATATTTTTCAAAGAAAATATTTTCAAAAGAAACTATACACACACTTAGGAACACGGGTCACACAGTGTCTAGTAAATAAAGATAAAGAACATTATGTGCTCAGAGTACATGCGCTAAGTTTAATATATTTTCACTCTTTTAAAGCGAGAATGCCTCCAACCAGAGCCAAGGGGATTACCATGACACCCGAGGAACTCGCGGAAATAATCGCGCAGGCGATTGCGACACATGAGGCCAGCAAGGCCGAATCAAGTCAGGGTCGTCAGAACGAGACCCCAGAACCCGATTCAGGAGCCTTGGACAAAGGGTGCTCCTATAAGACATTTATGGCCTGTAGGCCTTGGCCATTCAAGGGTACCGAAGGGGCCATTGGGCTCTACAACTGGATTGACAAGATGGAGACAGTTCTCTCCATTAGCAGATGTAGTGAGAACCAGAAGGTTCTTTACGCGACATGCATGTTCCAAGAAGCAGCTTCGTCTTGGTGGAAACTTCAAGTGAAGACTTTGGGGCGAGAAGTTGCTCTTCACAAGACCTGGGAAGAACTGAAGGAAATGATGATGAAAAAGTTCTGCTCTCGCGCAGAAATCCAGAGTCTGCAGCAGGAATTCTGGAACCACACAATGGTAGGAACGGATATCGACGCCTACAACAACCGGTTCAACGAGCTTTGCCAGTTGGTGCCAGACCTGGCAAACACGGAGGAAAAGAAGATCGAGAGGTATATCTTTGGGTTACCTCCTGTTGTTAGGGTTCCGCTCAACGCCGCAGCGCCTCCAACCTTTGATGAGGCGGGTAGCGCGGGCCATCACCCTTACAAGGGATACGGTCCGTGCGGGTATGTAGACTACGCGCGGAAACGAGCAGCGAACCTCTGACTCCAAGAGGAAATGGAACTCTCACCACCGAGGGTCCGACTCCAAGCAGCCACCGTTCAAGAAGCAGGAAAGCGCAAGGGTTTACGCGATCCAAGCCGCGGAGCCATCAAGGAAAGGATACAGCGGGCCTTACCCATGGTGCAACAAATGCAAGTTTCACCACGAGGGTGAATGCGCCAGAGTCACGTGCGCCAAATGTAACAGGCCAGGGCACAAGACGGTGAAATTGCCGTGCTAAAGAAGCTGGAGCCAGTGACAACTGCTACGCATGCGGGAAGCCAGGGCATTTTAGTCGGGATTGCCCGCAAAGGGGAAACCAAGCTCGCGGGAGAGCTTTTGTGATCGGCGCGGGTGAAGCTAAAGAAGAGCCGAATGTGGTAACCGGTACGTTTTTGCTTAACGACCATTTTGCATCTGTCTTATTTGATACTGGCGCTGACCTAAGTTTTATATCTGCTGAGTTTAAAAACTCCCTAGGCCTAGCAACCAGTAGGCTAGACACGCCTTATACTATAGAACTAGCCAATGGTAGGCAGTTATGCGCGAACGAAAGAACTGAACAATGTGTAATAGTCATGGGAGGTCACGGGTTCCACATTAACTTGTTGCCAATAGACTTGGGAAGTTTTGACATTGTGATAGGTATGGATTGGTTAGTCGAGAACCACGCGGAAGTGATTTGCCATGAGAAGCAGGTTCGGGTCCCACTGTTGAACGGAGAAACCTTGGTGATTCAAGGGGAAAGAAGGGGGGTTGCGACGAAACTAATTTCGTGCCTAAAGGCGCGTAAGTGCCTAAGGAAAGGGTGCTACGCCTTCCTGGCGCATGTCGTAGAGAAGAAAGGAGATGAGCGAAGAATTGAAGACTTACCAGTAGTGCGCGAATTTCCAGAGGTTTTTCCTGAAGATTTGCCCGGATTGCCGCAGCCGCGACAAGTAGAATTTCGTATTGATTTAGTCCCAGGAGCTGCGCCAGTAGCTCGAGCGCCTTATCGATTAGCTCCATCTGAGATGCAAGAGCTATCCAATCAGTTACAGGAACTATTGGATAAGGGTTTCATACGCCCAAGCTTTTCACCTTGGGGAGCTCCAGTACTGTTTGTTAAGAAGAAGGATGGTTCGTTCAGAATGTGTATTGACTACAGGGAGCTGAATAAGCTGACAGTCAAAAATCGGTACCCCTTACCGAGGATTGACGACTTATTTGACCAGTTGCAAGGATCCAGTTATTATTCGAAGATAGATCTACGGTCCGGATACCACCAACTTAGGGTCCATGAGGAAGATGTGCCGAAAACAGCCTTCCGAACTAGATACGGCCATTATGAGTTTTTAGTGATGCCTTTCGGGCTAACTAATGCGCCGGCTGTATTCATGGATCTGATGAACCGCGTGTGCAAACCATACTTGGACAAGTTTGTGATTGTGTTTATAGATGATATTCTGATTTACTCTCGGACCAAGGCCGAGCATGAGCAACACCTGAGATTGATTTTGGAATTGTTGAGGAAAGAAAAGTTGTATGCGAAGTTTTCCAAATGTGAGTTTTGGCTTAGAGAAGTTCATTTTCTCGGTCACGTTGTAAACGAGAAAGGAATACACGTTGATCCTTCCAAAGTCAAGGCCATCGAAAACTGGGAAGCGCCAAAAACCCCAACTGAGGTGAGGCAATTCCTAGGACTAGCTGGCTACTATCGACGCTTCATTGAGAACTTCTCCAAGATAGCTCTACCACTGACCGCGCTAACTCAGAAAGACAAGAAGTTTGTTTGGGGCGAAAATCAGGAAACAACATTTCAAATGTTGAAACAGAAGTTATGTAGTGCGCCAATTTTGTCTCTGCCCGAGGGGACGGATGACATCGTCGTTTACTGCGACGCTTCACATCAGGGACTTGGATGTGTCCTTATGCAGCGAGACAAAGTCATAGCCTATGCCTCGCGCCAACTCAAGACCAATGAAAAGAACTACACAACGCATGATCTGGAACTTGGAGCGGTTGTCTTCGCGCTAAAGATTTGGCGCCATTACCTCTATGGTACAAAGTGTATAATTTTTACGGATCACAAGAGCCTTCAACATATATTTGATCAAAAGGATTTAAACATGAGGCAACGAAGATGGGTGGAGTTGTTGAATGATTATGATTGTGAAATTAAGTACCACCCTGGAAAGGCGAATGTGGTGGCAGACGCGCTAAGTAGGAAGGAGCGAATAAAAACGCTGCGAGTCAAGGCTCTAAGGTTGACCATTCACGCAGATCTCTCTACCCGCATCCGAGACGCTCAGCAAGAAGCCTTGAAACCAGAGTTTGCTAAAAACGAATCCCTTGGGGGTATGATTAAGAATTTGGAACTTAAGAACGGCAATCTATATTTCGCTAACCGCATATGGGTCCCTCTCAAGGGAGGATTGCGTGAGCGAGTATTAAACGAGGCTCACAAGACGCGGTATTCCGTACATCCTGGCGCAGACAAGATGTACCAAGATGTTAAAGCGCTGTATTGGTGGCCCAATCTTAAAGGCGCCATCGCGACGTATGTCAGTAAGTGCCTGACGTGTTCAAAAGTAAAGGCTGAATATCAGAAGCCGTCGGGGTTACTTCAGCAGCCAGAAATTCCCATGTGGAAGTGGGAACAAATCTCTATGGACTTCATCACCAAACTGCCAAGGACACCTGGGGGTTATGACACGATCTGGGTTATTGTAGATCGGCTAACTAAGTCAGCACACTTCCTGCCGATCAAGGAAACCGATAAGATGGAAAATCTAGCCAGATTGTATATTCGAGAAGTAGTTTCAAAACATGGAGTCCCAGTGTCCATCATTTCTGATAGAGATAGTCGGTTCACATCAAGGTTTTGGAGATCGTTACAAGGAGCTCTATGTACTCGCCTTGATATGAGTACAGCTTATCATCCTCAAACGGATGGGCAAAGCGAGCGAACAATCCAGACATTGGAAGATATGCTGCGCGCGTGCGCAATCGATTTCGGTGGTAGCTGGGATACTCATCTCCCATTGGTTGAATTTTCTTACAACAACAGTTATCACACAAGTATCAAGGCTGCGCCGTTCGAAGCTTTGTATGGGCGCAAATGTAGATCCCCACTGTGCTGGGCTGAAGTGGGTGACAAGCAAATGACTGGGCCAGAATTGATCCAAGAAACAACAGACAAGATTTTTCAGATACGGGATCGCCTTAAGACAGCACGCGACAGACAGAAGAGCTACGCAGATGTGCGAAGGAAACCGTTGGAGTTTCAAGTAGGGGATAGAGTACTTTTGAAAGTCTCTCCATGGAAAGGAGTCCCCCGTTTCGGCAAGCGAGGAAAGTTGAATCCACGCTACATTGGACCATTTGAGATCCTGGAAAGGATCGGTCCGGTTGCTTATAAACTCCGTTTACCCGCCAAACTCAGTGGAGTTCATGATACGTTTCATGTGTCCAACCTCAAAAAGTGCTTATCTGACGAAACGTTGATTTTGCCGTTGGAAGAGATTCACATCGACAAACAGCTGCACTTCGTAGAAGAACCTATAGCAGTAACCGATTGGAAAGAACAAAAGTTGCGCAGAAGCAGAATCAAGTTAGTAAAGGTTCAATGGAACTCGAGGCGTGGGCCTGAATTCACTTGGGAAAGAGAAGACCAGATGCGCATGAAATACCCACACCTCTTTCAGAGCATGGCTTCTGCCAGCAACGTCTCCTAAATTTCGGGACGAAATTCGCTTAACAGGGGGGGAATGTGACACCCGGTAAATTCCCAATCCCTTAAACCATGTAATCAACCTAAATATTAGGTAATTATGTTATGTGCGCCCTGCGCAAGCGCGCCATGTTAGAATCAGCGCGTGCATTTGTTATGTGCGCCCTGCGCGAGCACGCCATGTTAAGAATCAGCGCGTGCATTTGTTATGTGCGCCCTGCGCGAGCACGCCATGTTAAGAACCAGCGTGGGCATATGTTATATGCGCCATACGCGAATGTTTTGGCTTTATGTTTTCATGTACCTTAACGTTATGTTGTCTAATGGGTTGACCATCCCGCATGATGCTAAGGCGGGTGCATCCTAAATCGTTTATGCGCGTGCGGAAGGGAACTAACCTCCCCGCATGGCGGGAACATTGAGAGCTAGTTTGTCTGAAGCTCCAAGATGGAATTGACTTCAACATAACTGATCACTATGTTGAAATACCAAGGCCACCTGGAGAATCTACAAATGAAACTCAATGTCCCTAACTGCGAGAAGGTTACGCACCTACCCGCAGCAAAGAAATATCCTTCACGCAGAAAGCTATGCGCACAAAGTAATACGCGCAGAACACTTAGTCTATTCTCCAGACGTAAGGGGATTACTCCCGCCCAAAAGGAAACAGTAGCGTGTTTCAGAGATTTTCCACTTTTTACTGTACACTGACAAAAGTACCTGAAAAAGCACACTGTAACACGAAAAGTCAACTGTCAGCCACCCTATTCTCACCAACCCCAGACCTGCATGTCCTGACCAAATCAAAATCAAAATCTTTTATCCACTACTCCACTCTTAAATAAATAATAATAATTTCCATACTTTATCATCATTACACCTAGATATGAAAAGATTACAATCCCCTAAAGCAAGGGATTGTGTTCCCTTGAGTTTGCCTATAAATATGTAACCTAAACTATCACCCAAAACACACTTCAAACTTCTCTCTTAAGAACTGCAAACTTGCACTAAACATCTCCCAAGCATCCGTTATTTTCAATTCCGTTCCAGTTACTAGACCTTCAATTCAAAGGCCAACACCAAGAAAACCCGAATCTCGATTAATCCCTTAACAAGAACCTCAGGTGAGTCTCACAGCCCCTATTCTCGCTGTTTTCACTGTTTTTAAACTGTTTTCGGGGCGAGGGACACGTACTTAAATAATGTTTTATCATGGTATACTTACAAGCTATGCAAGCGATTATGTGTTTAAATTATATTTCATGATGAGCAATGCGAACGGTTATCTAAGGTTTTCGATGTATGTGCGCTAGAACTCGAGTAAGTGATCACTTTACCATTGGAACTCTAAGGGTAGGGACTGCTGGTTTGATCCGCCCACTCGTAGGGGTCGCACCACTTACACAGACGAGTGCCTAGTATGGTCATGGGGCAGTACTATGGGTTTGAGCCCGCTCGTAGAGGTCGCTCCTCTTACGCAGACGAGCGCCTTGTTTTCCGGCACAACGTCTGCGCGTAACCCGCGGGACGGTATTATTCGCTCGTAGTGGCAGCGCCACTTACACAGACGAGCACGATTTTTCAGAAGTGTCCGCGCGTAACCCGCGGGACAGTATTACTTGTTTCGCTCGTAGTGGCAGCGCCACTTACACAGACGAGCACAGTTCCCAGAAATGTTCGCAGCGTAACCCGCGGAACGATTTTATCAAAATATGTTGATAGAACTATGTTTTACCAAGCATGTGTTTTAATGATGCTATCAGAATTATGTTTCAGAATGATTTTTATCAAGATTATGATGCAATACGATTTATCAAGTTACTAAAACTTGTGAACTCACTCAGTTTATACTGATTCAAATGTTTTACGTGACTTTCAGGAGATAACTAAGTAGCGCATGGAGTCACACTTAGAGCACCTCACGCTGAACATCTAAAACTAGCTTTTTGGAAGATTTTAGTTCTATCCCTTCGATGCGCGTGGTTATTCCCGCCGCGCAGGGGGATATGGCGTGGAAATCTTCAACAGTTTTTATACTTGGATGTTTTTATGTAATTTTTAAAACAATGTAATGTATTTGTATTAAACATTTCATGCGCAATGAAAATCTTACTTTGAATGTTTGCAATGGCCCGTGCTTAATTATCAATCCCCACTTGCGCGCGCCCGGCTGTTTCCGCCGCTCAGGGCCGGGTGTGACAGATTGGTATCAGAGCACTGATTATAGCGAACTAGGAAAAGAAGTTTTAACCTAGACTATAACCGTTGGGGAATCGCATGAAATATTTTTCAAAGAAAATATTTTCAAAAGAAACTATACACACACTTAGGAACACGGGTCACACAGTGTCTAGTAAATAAAGATAAAGAACATTATGTGCTCAGAGTACATGCGCTAAGTTTAATATATTTTCACTCTTTTAAAGCGAGAATGCCTCCAACCAGAGCCAAGGGGATTACCATGACACCCGAGGAACTCGCGGAAATAATCGCGCAGGCGATTGCGACACATGAGGCCAGCAAGGCCGAATCAAGTCAGGGTCGTCAGAACGAGACCCCAGAACCCGATTCAGGAGCCTTGGACAAAGGGTGCTCCTATAAGACATTTATGGCCTGTAGGCCTTGGCCATTCAAGGGTACCGAAGGGGCCATTGGGCTCTACAACTGGATTGACAAGATGGAGACAGTTCTCTCCATTAGCAGATGTAGTGAGAACCAGAAGGTTCTTTACGCGACATGCATGTTCCAAGAAGCAGCTTCGTCTTGGTGGAAACTTCAAGTGAAGACTTTGGGGCGAGAAGTTGCTCTTCACAAGACCTGGGAAGAACTGAAGGAAATGATGATGAAAAAGTTCTGCTCTCGCGCAGAAATCCAGAGTCTGCAGCAGGAATTCTGGAACCACACAATGGTAGGAACGGATATCGACGCCTACAACAACCGGTTCAACGAGCTTTGCCAGTTGGTGCCAGACCTGGCAAACACGGAGGAAAAGAAGATCGAGAGGTATATCTTTGGGTTACCTCCTGTTGTTAGGGTTCCGCTCAACGCCGCAGCGCCTCCAACCTTTGATGAGGCGGTAGCGCGGGCCATCACCCTTACAAGGGATACGGTCCGTGCGGGTATGTAGACTACGCGCGGAAACGAGCAGCGAACCTCTGACTCCAAGAGGAAATGGAACTCTCACCACCGAGGGTCCGACTCCAAGCAGCCACCGTTCAAGAAGCAGGAAAGCGCAAGGGTTTACGCGATCCAAGCCGCGGAGCCATCAAGGAAAGGATACAGCGGGCCTTACCCATGGTGCAACAAATGCAAGTTTCACCACGAGGGTGAATGCGCCAGAGTCACGTGCGCCAAATGTAACAGGCCAGGGCACAAGACGGTGAATTGCCGTGCTAAAGAAGCTGGAGCCAGTGACAACTGCTACGCATGAGGGAAGCCAGGGCATTTTAGTCGGGATTGCCCGCAAAGGGGAAACCAAGCTCGCGGGAGAGCTTTTGTGATCGGCGCGGGTGAAGCTAAAGAAGAGCCGAATGTGGTAACCGGTACGTTTTTGCTTAACGACCATTTTGCATCTGTCTTATTTGATACTGGCGCTGACCTAAGTTTTATATCTGCTGAGTTTAAAAACTCCCTAGGCCTAGCAACCAGTAGGCTAGACACGCCTTATACTATAGAACTAGCCAATGGTAGGCAGTTATGCGCGAACGAAAGAACTGAACAATGTGTAATAGTCATGGGAGGTCACGGGTTCCACATTAACTTGTTGCCAATAGACTTGGGAAGTTTTGACATTGTGATAGGTATGGATTGGTTAGTCGAGAACCACGCGGAAGTGATTTGCCATGAGAAGCAGGTTCGGGTCCCACTGTTGAACGGAGAAACCTTGGTGATTCAAGGGGAAAGAAGGGGGGTTGCGACGAAACTAATTTCGTGCCTAAAGGCGCGTAAGTGCCTAAGGAAAGGGTGCTACGCCTTCCTGGCGCATGTCGTAGAGAAGAAAGGAGATGAGCGAAGAATTGAAGACTTACCAGTAGTGCGCGAATTTCCAGAGGTTTTTCCTGAAGATTTGCCCGGATTGCCGCAGCCGCGACAAGTAGAATTTCGTATTGATTTAGTCCCAGGAGCTGCGCCAGTAGCTCGAGCGCCTTATCGATTAGCTCCATCTGAGATGCAAGAGCTATCCAATCAGTTACAGGAACTATTGGATAAGGGTTTCATACGCCCAAGCTTTTCACCTTGGGGAGCTCCAGTACTGTTTGTTAAGAAGAAGGATGGTTCGTTCAGAATGTGTATTGACTACAGGGAGCTGAATAAGCTGACAGTCAAAAATCGGTACCCCTTACCGAGGATTGACGACTTATTTGACCAGTTGCAAGGATCCAGTTATTATTCGAAGATAGATCTACGGTCCGGATACCACCAACTTAGGGTCCATGAGGAAGATGTGCCGAAAACAGCCTTCCGAACTAGATACGGCCATTATGAGTTTTTAGTGATGCCTTTCGGGCTAACTAATGCGCCGGCTGTATTCATGGATCTGATGAACCGCGTGTGCAAACCATACTTGGACAAGTTTGTGATTGTGTTTATAGATGATATTCTGATTTACTCTCGGACCAAGGCCGAGCATGAGCAACACCTGAGATTGATTTTGGAATTGTTGAGGAAAGAAAAGTTGTATGCGAAGTTTTCCAAATGTGAGTTTTGGCTTAGAGAAGTTCATTTTCTCGGTCACGTTGTAAACGAGAAAGGAATACACGTTGATCCTTCCAAAGTCAAGGCCATCGAAAACTGGGAAGCGCCAAAAACCCCAACTGAGGTGAGGCAATTCCTAGGACTAGCTGGCTACTATCGACGCTTCATTGAGAACTTCTCCAAGATAGCTCTACCACTGACCGCGCTAACTCAGAAAGACAAGAAGTTTGTTTGGGGCGAAAATCAGGAAACAACATTTCAAATGTTGAAACAGAAGTTATGTAGTGCGCCAATTTTGTCTCTGCCCGAGGGGACGGATGACATCGTCGTTTACTGCGACGCTTCACATCAGGGACTTGGATGTGTCCTTATGCAGCGAGACAAAGTCATAGCCTATGCCTCGCGCCAACTCAAGACCAATGAAAAGAACTACACAACGCATGATCTGGAACTTGGAGCGGTTGTCTTCGCGCTAAAGATTTGGCGCCATTACCTCTATGGTACAAAGTGTATAATTTTTACGGATCACAAGAGCCTTCAACATATATTTGATCAAAAGGATTTAAACATGAGGCAACGAAGATGGGTGGAGTTGTTGAATGATTATGATTGTGAAATTAAGTACCACCCTGGAAAGGCGAATGTGGTGGCAGACGCGCTAAGTAGGAAGGAGCGAATAAAAACGCTGCGAGTCAAGGCTCTAAGGTTGACCATTCACGCAGATCTCTCTACCCGCATCCGAGACGCTCAGCAAGAAGCCTTGAAACCAGAGTTTGCTAAAAACGAATCCCTTGGGGGTATGATTAAGAATTTGGAACTTAAGAACGGCAATCTATATTTCGCTAACCGCATATGGGTCCCTCTCAAGGGAGGATTGCGTGAGCGAGTATTAAACGAGGCTCACAAGACGCGGTATTCCGTACATCCTGGCGCAGACAAGATGTACCAAGATGTTAAAGCGCTGTATTGGTGGCCCAATCTTAAAGGCGCCATCGCGACGTATGTCAGTAAGTGCCTGACGTGTTCAAAAGTAAAGGCTGAATATCAGAAGCCGTCGGGGTTACTTCAGCAGCCAGAAATTCCCATGTGGAAGTGGGAACAAATCTCTATGGACTTCATCACCAAACTGCCAAGGACACCTGGGGGTTATGACACGATCTGGGTTATTGTAGATCGGCTAACTAAGTCAGCACACTTCCTGCCGATCAAGGAAACCGATAAGATGGAAAATCTAGCCAGATTGTATATTCGAGAAGTCAGCACAACTTTCCGCCGCTCAGGGCCGGGTGTGACACTTATACTAATTAGTTGTTGTGAGATTGGAAATATGTTAAATTATGATTTATGATCATCTATTGTATTTATGCTATTATACTATTGGTGTTATTGAGATACTTTTGCGTATTAATAGAAATTTTAGTACTTTAAACAATAAGCTATAGAGTTGCATTTCAATCTAAAAGGTTGCATTTGTTACAACAAAAGTCTTTTGAAACTGTTGCATTTGATTAAAAAAAGGTTGCATTTTCTATTAAAAATATAATAATGGTTGCAATTTAGTCTAATAAAGGTTGCATTTGTGTGTTAGAAAGTTGCATCTAAAAGTAAAAAAATTTTGCATTAGCATGCAAAAAAGGTTGCATATTGAAAAGGTTGCATTTGAATGATAATTGCAACACTTTCAAAAAAAGTTGCATTATCTAAGAAAAAAGTTGCATTAGGTCTAATGCAACTTCACCTAATGCAGCCCTTGAGAAAAGGTTGCATAAGACATAATGTAACCTTTTCAAGGCCTAATACAACTATTTAACGAAGTTGCAATAGCTTCATTTTCTTGTAGTAATAGATAGATAGATATAGATATATAGTATCTACATCTACGTTTCGAATTTCTATCATTTAAAAGAATTGAATTCAAGAGCTCTACATGCATCCACTATGGAATAATATAAGTATTTCCATTAATGTAAATAAATAAATAAATTTTAACAATTCAAACTATATAATACTTCGGACTAAGAATCCGAGAGGCACCCCAGCTAACTTTCATTTACGTTGTTTTAAACTATTTGTAAAATTCTATTTGAGATAAAAATCATTAAAGCAGTTGAGGTTACTTTTATAATAGAGAGGATTGTCATGCACGAAAAAAAAAAGAAATCTAAGAGTGTTATTCATTGCATTAATAGTATAAATTATTATTAGTCAATATGTATTTAAAGGATGATTAAAGTAGTCTGAAGAGGTATGACCTGAATTCATTCTACAAAACTTAAAAGGCCCCAATTTAATGTAACATGATGGAAATTTCGAGCTAAATATGTCAACTTTCTAAAATATAGGAATCAAGTATGCCAAAATTCTAAACTTGAGGGTTAAAAATGAAAAATCTGTTTTCTTGTCCTATCGCGTTACGCGACGGGGCAAATGACAAGCCCTTCGCGTATCGCGATAGGGCTTGGTCAACGCTTCTAGAAGAAGTCAACATCGATACGCGATCGCTGTTCACTAACGTCATCGCGATACGCGATGACGTGGCCTGACACGACTGGCACCAGTTCCGCCACGTGTCCACACGTGGCACACCGTCTGCCAAGTGTCCCGACATGTGGCCACACGTGGCACATCGTCCGCCACGTGCCAACACGTGGCACACCATCTGCCATGTGGTAACACGTGGCAGACCTACGTTGTGACTGCGCAGGGCTACGTCGCGGTACGCGACGGGTGCCCAGGAGGCCGTCGCGTACCGCGACGAGATCCAATTTTCGCCTATAAATAGTGGGCTACGGGTTCATCACAACCCACACCAAAATCACACATACTACTCTCTCTCTAACATCTCTCTATACCTCGAAGTTCGTGCCCTCGATCCGTCTCGATAATCGTGCTCGATTCCTCGTTTTCCGTGCCATACCCCGATAATCGTGCCGCCACCCAATGATGTTATAAGCAAGAAGATGTTCTCGGAGTGATGTCACGACAAGTTACCCCATAAACCGTGCCGACGTGGAAGAATATTGGTGTGTCTCGTTTTGCGTGACGAAGAGAAGTATTGATCAAAGTGAGAGTTGAAAAGATCAATCGGCGTCAAGGTGCTGCTCGAGTGTCTAGGGTTTTAAATCCAAGTAAGAGGTAGGCATAATGCCCAAATTAAATAATAATAAAATATTATAAAGGCTTGACCCTAAAGTCGTAATTATACTCGATGCTTTAAAGAAAATAAATAACAAAGAAAAGAAAAAAAAGAAATATATATATATATATATATATGTATATGTATATATATGTGTTGTATATATATTTTTTGTTATAAATATTTTTTAAGTATAATAAGTATACTTAAATAATAAAGAAAGGAATACGTTTCTTAAATAAGAAGAAACGTAGGGTTTTACAAAATAAATTAAATGTTTATGAAATACTTTTAAACTAAAGGTTTATAAGTAAAAGAAAAGTGAACTAAAGGTTCATCGAGATAAATTAGGACTAAAGGTCTTAAGCCGGATTGTATATCCGACTAACAAATGGTTATACTCGTACTATAGGTGCGAGATAGCAAGGGAAAGACCCTCGGACGGTGTTGAAGCCGATCCCAAAGCGAAAAGGTGAATACGCCCCACTTTTACAAACTTGTTTTCAAACGAGTCAACGTGTCATATGAAAAACTTTACATGAGACTAAGTGTCTCTAAAAACATTATAAATAAGAGTAAAAGCCTAGCCCTCAAGCTGTAGTATACGTTTGTCTGGATCCTTACATATGTGGTTAAATGCGGTGGGCACATCGCGCCACGCTTGGTCACGACATCCAGCCACGATGGGCCGAACCTAAGTACGTTCGAGTGAGACTGAACATGTGTATATTTATGGTACCTAAGTACGTTGAAACGCTGCGGTGTTTTGCTGGGGTGACCTAGTGTAGAGACTCGAATTTATAATGATATTGTTTTAACTTGATTATTCCTAAGCCAAGATGGGCCGAGGCTTACGTGGTCTCGAGGGGTGATTAAGTAAAGAAAATATTTTAGCGTCAGCATATTTACCAGCATTCGCTGCTGACGTATTTTCTAATATTTTGCAGGTAACCCAGATTAGAGCTTGAAGGACAAAGGGCTCAAGAATCCGATGGCTTGCATATATTGTTTGAAAATTAAAATATGATGTTTTTGTTAAACTTATAAACAATTAAATCTAAACGAGACTTTCGTCTTGTCTTTTGTAATGTATATATTTTAACTGTAAATCCACATGTTTTATAAAGTCTTCCGCTAATAACCCGTAACTCTGATTTATTTACAAATGTGGTACCAACTATTGATCACGCTCCTAGGCCTAAGATGGGGGTGTGACAGGTTGGTATCAAAGCCATCGATTTTAGCGAATTGGGTATCATAAAACAATACCCAAGATTCGATCCAAGTATAGGAAATAGTTGATTATTTGTTTTAGGGATAAGATAGGCTGGTAACATTTTCTTTCCCTCCACATTCTAAACCACCTATAAATATTAGATGTCATTCAAAAGTTGGATGGAGAACTATGTATGAAAAGCAAAAGAGGCTGGAATCGCCGAACCTTACCCGAGGATAACATGAGTGATGGTTATTATGAAGCATACTTCGATCAAGATGTAGAACATGACTTGACCAAGCCGGTATACTATCTCGGAAGCAAACATTAGCCAATAAATGTTCCCGATAGTCCACCAAAACAAGGAAATGAACCACCAAGACACTCAAGCTACCACCCACCAACAATACACATGTACCACCCCTCAGAAGTATCGACGTACCACCCCTCGGAGATCCCCACATACCAACCATCACAAGTACCGCAGTACTACCCAACCGGATACCTACCAAATCCATACCCGTCCTAAGCCTTCCTCTCAAACCGATCAATAAAGGAAGAACCAAGATCCCCATCCTCCGACTGGATGCAATGCCACTCCGATCAACGAAGGTGGCATATCGGAAGCTCCACTCTCAACGAAGTCAACTTGCAACTTAACAATGGCGAAGGGCCATCCCGTAAGCCCAAGATGAGGGTGATGATGGCCTATTAAAGTTTCCGAATGCCGTCAATGGTGAATGAAACTACCCAACCCATGGAAGAAGAAGAACCGGAAGAAGAAGAACCAGAAGAAGAGGAGGAGGACCCCGAAGAAGAGGAGGATCCTGAGGAAGAGTCTGAACCGGAAGAAGAGCATCCCGATAATCCCAATAAGATATCAACATCAACGGATGGATCACTCACTTCCCAAAACCCAATCTACGGTTCTGTCAATCCATATGTCCAATATCTCGAGAAACTCAAGAACCAAGCTTCATAAAGCTTTCCACCGTTCCAAGGTGTGATTCTAACTGAAGAAGAGCAAGCTGAGGAGATCCGAGAGCAAAACAAGGCTGCTAAAGCTTTCTTCTACCTTTCATCCGACATGACTCACGTTCCGTATTCAGAACCAAGGAATCATTATGAAATGGTGACATTGGGCTACCGTGACCCACCTCCACAATATGGATACCCCGACAAGGTCCCACGGTCGTATGAAGAACACTTGGACTGCGCTCTGCATGAGACAGACGATTGGAGAAAGAAGGTGGCTGAAGAAGAAAAGAAAAAGAAGAAAATAGGAAAGACGCTCCTTCACAGGTGCAACAAATTAACGAAGGTTGTGAAGAAGTTTTTAAAGGATTAAAGCAGTATGGATGAAGAATGTGAAGGAGAAGTGTGTGTGTATAATCTTGTATGTTATGTGAAATATGTGTGTAACAAGAACGTAGAAACGTTCTTGAAATAAAGATAGGACGATCAATATATATATATATATATATCAATCAAATATATATATATATATATATATATATGAAGGTTGTAAAATAAATATATATATATATCCTTTGTGATATATATATTAATGTGTAATAAAATTTGTGTTTAATAAAGGAAAACTAGTTAAAATTGCAGATATAAAAGATATATTAAAAGAAATATGTCTGAACAAAGCAACAACAACAAAAATGCTAGAAAAGAAAAAGAAATGAAAGAAAAGGGGAAAGGCCCCGAGAGAGAACAAGAGGAACCAATCCCCGATAAGTACATGAAACAAATCCAAAGAATCGTAAAAGGTGCCGTAAGGGATGAAACTGAATTTAGATCCCAATCTAGACAAACAAAACATTCACAATATGCAAATCCTTCTCGACAATCTGTTTCCAAACCTCGTTCTAGACCTTCACATAGGGAAGAAAGTGTGCATGAGTCGAACGCTGATGGTAGAGTTCGTCAAGATTTTAAGAAATTAAAGATAGGTGGGTGTTCGTTCAAAGACTAAGTATTATGGACCAAAAGAGTTCCATGGTGACAAGGGAGCCATCACAACCGGGAGGTGGCTTGAAGAGATGGAGACGATTGTGATTACAAGCAAGTGTTCCGATGAAGAGAAGATTCAGTATTCTGCCCTCATGTTTAAAGGCGAAGCCCTAGAGTGGTGGAACACATTGATCTTGAGTAGTGGAAGGGAGGTGATGTACAACATGACTTGGAACAAGTTCAAAGAGTTGTTGATGTCAAAATTCTGTCCGATGCACGAGACGGACCAAATTCAAACTAAATTCTTGACTCACAAGGTTGTTGGAACAAACCTTCGTGAGTATAATACAAAATTCCACGAATACTGTCATTTAGTACCCCAGCTGGTTACCCCTTAATCCAGCAAAGTTACACGCTATATTTGGGGACTACCACGAGAGATTCGTGACATGGTGAGTTCACACTTGCCTCAAACCGCTGACTCCAAGATGGAGTTGGCGAGGTACTTGATGGGCGGAATGATCCGCAACAAAGAAGAGGACAAGAGGGTCGTGACAACACAAGAGCCGAAGAAGGAAGTACCCGTTTCAAGGGTAAAGGAGTTGACCAACGAAGGTCTGGCTTCAACCCCGGCATACCACAATGCAAAATTTGTAAGAAATACCATAGGGGTAAATGCCATCTAACTCCACGACTCTGTGAACCATGTCACAAACCCGGCCACGCCACGGCCGATTGTTGGAAGAAGATAATGACTTGCTACAATTGCAAGGAAATGGGACATCTTAGTTTTGAATTCCCCAAGAACAAGCCCGCGACTGGTGGTGCGGGTGGTAGTAGTCAAAAGAATGAGCCCAAGAAGGGCAATGCAAGAGTTTTCGTCCTTGATACAAAGAAGGCGGCTGACACACCGGAAACCATTACCGGTACGTTCCTTGTTAACAACGCTTATGCTAGAGTCTTGTTTGATTCAGGAGCCAACTTAAGTTTTATAGATTATAAATTTTGTAGTCTATTAAACGAACTTTTAATCAAACTTAATAAAACTCTAAGCGTCGAGACCGTTAATGGCGAAATCGTTAAAATCTCCGAAGCCTTAGAAAATGGAAAAATCTTATTAGCCGGTTACATTTTGCCTATTCATTTGCTACCTATGACTCTTGTTGGTTTCGATGTTGTATTGGGTATGGATTGGTTATCCGACAACCATGCTCGTATTCTTTGCAATAGCAAAACCGTTGAACTTCAAGCCCCGGATAAACGAACTATTCTAATTGAAGGGGATAAAGACGCTGGCCGAGTTAGCCTAATCTCAATGATAAGGGCTAACAAATGTTTAAATCAAGGATGCTTAGCATTCATGGCCTACGTCACCGAAGAATCAAAACCCAAAGAAATCAAAAACGTTCATGTTGTTTCCGACTATACCGATGTCTTTCCCGACGAACTTCCTGGTATTCCTCCCGATTGTGAAGTAGAGTTTAGGATTGATCTTATTCCTGGTACCGCTCCGATCGCCAAAGCTCTGTATCGTTTAGCGCCAACTGAGATGAAGGAGTTAAAGAAACAACTCGACGAGCTACTGGAGAAAGGTTTCACTCAACCGAGTTCGTCACCATGGGGAGCACCGATCCTATTTGTCAAGAAGAAGGATGGATCCATGCGGATGTGTATCGATTATCGTGCATTGAACAAAGTCACAATAAAAAATCGTTATCCACTCCCTCGAATCGATGATCTTTTCGACCAACTTCAAGGTGCTAGCTTCTTTTCTAAAATCGATATTCGTTCCGGCTATCACCAACTCAAAGTCCAATATGAGGATATCCCGAAAACTGCTTTTCGAACAAGGTATGGCCATTATGAGTTCACCGTTATGGCGTTCGGACTTACTAATGCGCCAGCCGTATTTATGGACACGATGAACCGAATACGTAAACCTTATTTGGATAAATTTGTTATCGTCTTCATCGACGACATACTTATTTATTCAAAATCTAAGGACGATCATGAAAATCACCTTTCGAACATTACTTGATTCTTAGAACCGAGAAGTTGTACGCCAAGTTCTCGAAATGCGAGTTCTAGTTGCACGAGGTGCAATTTCTTGTTCATATTATCAACGTCAATGGTATTCAAGTATACCCCGCTAAGATTGAAGCTATCTCTAAGTGGGAGATTCCAAAGTCGCCAGCCGAGATTTGAAGCTTCTTGGGATTGGTCGGCTATTATCGAAGGTTCATTGAAAACTTTTCCCGAATCACTGTTCCCTTAACTTCTTTAACTCAAAAAAATATTAACTATGAATGGGGAACGAAGCAACAAGAGGCGTTCGATATACTCAAACAAAAACTCACCCAAGCACCTATCTTGGCCTTGCCAGAAGGTACTGAGGATTTTGTTGTCTTTAGTGACGCGTCCCATTCTGGTTTGGGATGTGTACTAATGCAACGCAAGAAAGTAATCGCCTACGCCTATCTTCAACTTAAAGTACACAAAAAGAATTACACAACTCATGATCTAGAGTTAGGCGCCATAATCTTTGCACTTAAGATATGGAGGCACTATCTCTATGGAGTAAGATTTATCGTGTACATTGATCACAAAATTCTAAAACACATCTTCTATAAAAAAGAACTCAACATGAGCCAACGACCCTGGGTGGAGACTCTCAACGACTACGACTGCGAGGTAGTCTATCACAAAGGCAAAGCCAACGTTGTGGCTGATGCCTTAAGTCGTAAAGAGCACGAAAAGCCAAAAGAGTCCGAGCGTTGAGGCTAGAACTCCAAGTTGACCTTCTCGAGCAAATCAAATCTGCCCAAACTCAAGCGATCAATGAAAACCAAATCTCTGACGAAAAACGCAACGGCACCATTGACTCGCTAGTCAAGGGTGATGATGGTATCCTTAGACTCGATAATAGAATTTGGGTACCAATCTTTGGAGACTTTCGCGAGAAAATCATGAACGAATCCCATAAGTCCAAGTACATGATGCACCCCGGTAGTGACAAAATGTATCAAAACCTCAAGCCAAACTACTGGTGGAATGGGATGAAAAAGGACATCGCTTCGCACGTTGCGAAATGCTTAACTTGTTTAAAAGTCAAGGCTGAACACCAAAAGCCTTCGGGATTGCTTTAGCAACCCGAACTTCCCGTATGGAAGTGGGAGTTAATAACCATGGATTTCATTACCATACTCCCTAAAACGACTCGACAACAAAATGATATTTGGGTAATTGTGGACCGACTAACAAAATCTGCACATTTCATACCCATCAATGAGTCATATTCAATGGACAAACTAGCGCATGTTTATGTAAATACCATTGTAGCTTTGCATGGAGTACCTCTATCAATAATCTCTGACCGAGATAGCCGTTTCACATCTCACTTTTGGAAAAGCTTCCAACAAGCGTTAGGTACAAAGCTTAACCTTAGCACTGCTTATCACCCTCAAACTGATGGGCAAAGCGAAAGGACAATTCAAACGTTAGAAGACATGCTTAGGGCTTGTGTGATTGACTTAGGTGGAAGTTGGGACGACCACTTACCCCTAATAGAATTCTCGTATAACAATAGCTATCACACGAGTATTCAAGCCGCACCATTCGATAGTCCAAGAAACTGGAGATAATCAATTATCTGGACCTGAGATAGTCCAAGAAACCACCGACAAAGTTATTCAAATCCTGTGAACGACTTAAGACGGCACGTGATCGCCAAAAGAGTTACGCCGATGTCCATCGTATGCCGTTAGAGTTCAATATTGGTGATAAGGTTCTTTTGAAAGTCTCGCCATGGAAGGGCGTAGTTCGCTTCGGAAAGAAAGGAAAGTTAAGCCCTCGATTCGTTGGACCCTTTGAGGTACTTGAACGAATTGGTACAGTTGCATATCGTTTGCGACTACTCGAGGAAATGAAAGGGATACATGATGTATTCCATATCTCGAATCTGCGTAAATGTTTAGCTGATGAATCTCTTTCGATGCCTTTAAAAGACGTTGAAATAAATGAAAATTTAAAATTCATTGAAAAACCGATTCAAATAGAAGATTCAAAACTAAAGAAACTCAAAAGACGAACCTTCAAAATCGTGAAAGTAAAATGGGTCTCGCGAAGAGGACCTGAGTATACTTTGGAACTCGAGTCGGAAATGAGAAGGAAATACCCCCACTTATTCTCGTGAAGCAATATCGAGGACGAGATTTATTTCAAGGTGGGAAGGACGTAACATCACGGAAATTTCGAGCCAAATATGTCAACTTTCAAAAGTATAGGGATCAATTATGCCAAAATTCCAAAACTGAGGGTTAAAAATGAAAAATCTGTTTTCTTGTCCTATCGTGCTACGCGACGGGGCAAAAGACAAGCTCATCGCGTATCGCGATGGGGCTTGGTCAACCCTTCTAGAAGAAGTTAACAGCGATATGCGATCGCTGTTAACTTACGTCATCGCGATATGCGATGACGTGGTCTGACACGACTGGCACCAGTTCCGCCACGTGTCCACACGTGGCACACCGTTAGCCACGTGTCCCGACACGTGGCCACACGTGGCACATCGTTCGCCACGTGCCAACACGTGGCACACCGTCTGCCACGTGGCAGAACTACGTTGTGACTGCGCAGGGCTACGTCTCGGTACGCGACGGGTGCCCAGGAGGCCGTCGCGTACCGCGACGGGATCCAATTTTTGCCTATAAATAGTGGCCTACGGGTTCATCACAACCCACATCAAAATCACACATACTACTCTTTCTCTCTAACATCTCTCTATACCTCGAAGTTCGTGCCCTCAATCCGTCTCGATAATCATGCTTGATTCCTCGTTTTCCGTGCCACAACCCGATAATCGTGCCGCTACCCAATGATGTTATAAGCAAGAAGATGTTCTTGGAGTGATGTCCCGACAAGTTACCTCGTAAACCGTGCCGACGTGGAAGAATATTGGTGTGTCTCGTTTTTCGCGACGAAGAGAAGTATTGATCAAAGTGAGAGTTAAAGATCAATCGGCGTCGAGGTGCTGCTTGAGTGTCTAGGGGTTTAAAAGCCAAGTAAGAGGTAGGCATAATGCCCAAATTAAATAATAATAAAATATTATAAAGGCTTAACCCTAAAGTCGTAATTATACTCGATGCTTTAAAGAAAATATATAACAAAGAGAAGAAAGAAAGAATATATATATATATATATATATATATATATATATATATATATATATATATGTATGTGTGTGTGTGTGTGTGTGTGTGTGTGTCACACCCACAAAATCCACTAACGGAGTTTTACCATCAGAGGGTGTGAACTAACAAGAACGGAATCATTAGTTATAATCAAACCATAAAACAAAATTTCAAAACCATGAAAACGTTTACGAGTAATTTAATGCGGAAGCGTAAAACCATAGCAAACAATGTTACGTCACGTAGGACGACTTAAAACCCAATGATAAAAGTTTAAAATAAGTTTTTCATAATTAAAAATGTTTCAGGCAATGCATGTTCCTAAACCGCGCGGCCGCCTCGGCTACCTGAGAATTACATACTAAAAGTGTCAACACAAGGTTGGTGAGTTCACAAGTTTATATAAAATAAAGCGTTTAGCGTTTGCGTTCAACGTTTTGCGTTACAGCGTTTTGCGTTACAGCGTTTTGCGTTACCAGATAGTGTTATGTCAATTATATATCTATAGGTAGCTAGCCTATAAAACAAGTATCACTAAGTGTTCGACACCGAAGCTGACTGTTTATCATTTGCCTTGCCACCAGGTCATCCAGACCATGGTATGTGTTTAGCCAAGATTACACCCACTCGACCTCCAGTCGAGTTTAGCGTTGGGTGGGGTTTGTCAAACCCAGTATTACTACTCAACAATGACTCGCTATTATCCAATATTAAACGGTTCGATGTGAATGAAGGACTTTAGTTAACGCGTTTGCCACTTAGTCTTTACAAGTGATATATAATCAATATTAACAAAATCTTAAATGTGTTTTCGGAGTATGTTATCTCCCCAAGTGAAAAGCGTTTGAAAACAGTTTAAAAAGGGGAAAGTGAAACTCACTGTTTGCGAAGAAATTCCCAAATTAAATCACCAAGATGCGCGTCACAGAAAAACTCTCTCTAGCGTTCTAAAACAACAAAGAGATTTTTCTAAGTGTCGGAATATTATCGAGTCTCTAGACCCGGCACATAATACCTATGCACATAACATGTTTCGTGTTTCGTTTGTGAATCGTGTGTGACTCTAACCAATGTATTTGTGATACGTTACATGTGTAAGCAATTATATACATGTCATGTATTTATAAAGTACATCACTAGCAATTACTCCCCGTAAGGGCAATTTGGTCAACACATAACAATTATATAGCAAGTATCATGTTTCATGTATTTTCACAAAATTCAGCAGCTAGTTTCACCGAGACAGAATTCTACCTGAAAAACTAGTCTATTTCACCAATCATAGCATCACAATTAATTTACCAAAAATCATCACAAAAGCATAAATGTCTTAGGTTTCCAGAACATATTTTATTATATTTTTATTCCACATAGGGTTTTCACAATCATCAAATCATTACAGCAAACTCATAACAGTCAAATTCATGCGCAACAGAATGTAATTTGCAATTCCCGTTAAACGAAAAATCCAATAAATGCAAGACCACTTGGGTTAGGTTCCTAAATCAATATGTCAACTTCCAGAAGTGGAACCAACCCAATTGGTCTCGTAGTTCATGAGATATAACATTTACAAAACAACCTAACAGCAGGTCTAACAACTCAGCTTTGCATAATGTTTTTGTAAAATCATAAAAGTTAACTTTTCCACATCCAAAAATTGCAAATTTACATTCTTTAGAAACTAGACTCAACTTAGTTTACTATAGTATCAATAATGTCAACCAATTTTCACATTTATACTTCGTTACAGTCAATTAAACATCAATAACACAATCTGTCCAGAAACTGTTTGCATCCAAACTCAACATATTAACTATCTATGGACCATCATGCATTCATATAACACTCTAGACTCCATAAACACTATCCATGCACATCAATTACACATTACATACATGATTAGGGTTTTTGTTTGAACTCAAATCTAAGACACAAGCAATTAACATGTAACAATATCCAATCTAGTTATCAAATCATCATACAATTAACAACAATCATATTAACTACATATACACATGAAATCGGCCCCTAGGGTTTACAATTAACCCATTAAACATCAAAATTAAGTATAAAGAATGCATAGGATAGTCGTTTATACCTTCCTAGCACCTTAATCTTCGATCAAAGACTTGAGAACTTGATTGTATGTGTGTGTATAGGTGGCGGCAGCCGTGAGGGTGGGGAGAAGGAGAGTTCCGATCGGGGTAGGGGAAAAGAAAAGAAAAAGTGATTTAGGGTTTATTATTATTATTATTATTATTATTATTTATAATAATCTATGTTACACTTTGGCCCCTCCACTTCTAAGTATTACTTATCTAGCCTAACTAACTTGTTTACATCTTAAGTTAGTGTTTATAACGATGTTATCACACAACACATAAGTCTAACACATAATTATCACATAATTACTGTTTTGACGTTTTTCGTTTATTCACCAATCGTTTGCGTCAACTCGTTTGCGTTTCGGTGCAATTCCCGAAAGACTACACATGTAGTAAGTGTTAAGCGTCATTTAAACCCTAGTTTAAATGTAATGAAGTGTGCGTTATAGATTCAATGATCTTAAGTTTGAATTGACGGAGTTGAGTTATCGGAGTTAACCTGAAATTGACGATTGTCACATCATTCCCATGTTAAAGAATTTTCGTCCCGAAAATTTGAGTCAAGTCGTGATGAGTGTCTGAAAACATAAGAAAAATTTTCAGTTTGTCATATCATCCCCTAGTAGAAAGAAATTTCGTCCCGAAAATTTAATTCATACCTCCGGTGATGTCTGACGGTTTGCCGGGTTTCGCGGTTTTCTGTGTTTGGTCAGCCCTTCAAAAAGGTGAGGATACTTTTTCATCATTTGATCCTCGCGTTCCCACGTGAACTCCGGTCCACGTCTCGAGTTCCAACGAACCTTAACGATTGGAATTTTGCTGTGCTTGAGCGTTTTGGTTTCCCAATCCAAAACTTCAACTGGTTCTTCAATGAAACGTAACTGTTCATCAACTTGCAGTTCCTCCAAAGGGACTACTTGGGTTTCATCGGATAAGCATTTCTTCAAATTGGACACGTGAAAAACATTGTGTACGCCACTGAGTTCCGTTGGTAGGTCCAGTCGGTACGCCACCGGACCAATGCGCTCAGTTATTCGATAAGGACCAACGTATCGTGGGTTGAGTTTTTTTCGCTTACCAAAGCGAACCACACCTTTCCAAGGTGAGACTTTAAGTAACACTTGGTCATTCACTTGAAATTTGAGAGGCTTTCGGCGCTTGTCGGCGTAACTCTTTTGGCAATCTCGTGCTGCTGCCATGCGATTTCGGATTTGAACAATCTTTTCCGAAGTTTCGAGTACCAGTTCTGGACCAGTGATTTGGCTGTCAACCACCTCTGCCCAGCAGAGTGGTGATCAACACTTCCGTCCATACAGCGCTTCAAACGGTGCTGCTTTAATACTTGCGTGGTAGCTGTTATTATACGAAAACTCTACCAAAGGTAAGTGATGTTCCCAACTTTTTCCGAAATCCAACACGCATGCACGCAACATATCCTCCAGGGTCTGAGGAGTTCTTTCACTTTGCCCATCCGTCTGAGGATGGTATGCTGTGCTCATATCAAGACGGGTGCCTAGTGCGCTTTGCAGCGACTTCCAAAAGTGCGAAGTGAAACGAGAATCTCGATCAGAAATGATTGAGACAGGCACTCCGTGTCTAGATACCACTTCTTTCATGTAAACACGAGTCAGTCTTTCCATTTTGTCCGATTCCTTAATCGCTAAGAAGTGTGCAGACTTAGTCAACCGGTATCGCATCCCATCGGTGTCTTAGGTAAACCCGTGATAAAATCCATTGAAATGTGTTCCCATTTCCACATTGGGAGTTCCGGTTGTTGCAGTAGACCAGATGGTTTCTAGTATTCTACTTTGACTCTGGCACAAGTCAAGCATTTGCTCACGTAGGTGGCAATGTCGGCTTTCATGTTCGGCCACCAGTAAAGTGCCTTTAAATCATGATACATTTTATCTGAGCCAGGGTGGATAGAATATCGGGACTTGTGTGCTTCGTCCATCACTAGAGTTCTCAACTCTCCGTACCGTGGAACCCTAATCCGGTTCTCAAAATATCGGACCCCGTCCGATCTGGTTTCAAGTTGCTTGTTCATGCCCCGCATGAGTTCCGATGGAAGATTATCATCTTTCAAAGCTTCGAGTTGCGCCTCGCGAATCTGGTCAGGTAAGTTGGCATGAATCGTGAGTTGAAATGCTCGCACTCGTCTGGGTTTATCTGTTTCTTTCCTGCTGAGGGCGTCGGCCACTACATTGGCCTTGCCAGGGTGGTACTTGATGGCACAATCATAATCCTTAAGCAGCTCGACCCAACGACGCTGTCGCATGTTCAGCTCCTTCTGATCATAGATATGTTGGAGACTCTTGTGGTCGGTGTAAATGGTAAACTTGGTACTGTACAAGTAATGCCTCCATATCTTAAGGGCAAACACCATAGCTCCGAGTTCCAAATCACGGGTCGTGTAGTTCTTCTCGTGAATCCGTAGTTGTCGAGAGGCATAGGCTATAACCTTCTCGAGTTGCATCAGCACACAACCGAGACCTTGTATCGATGCATCACAGTGTACCTCAAAATTTTCCGTTCCCTCAGGGAGGGCTAGAATAGGGGCGCTACAGAGTTTGGTTTTCAACAATTGAAAAGCGGATTCTTGCGCGTCACCCCAATTGTACTTTGTGCCTTTGTGAGTCAAAGCGGTGAGGGATTGAGCAATCTTTGAAAATCCCTCGATGAAACGCCGGTAGTAGCCGGCCAGTCCTAGGAATTGCCGCACCTCAGTC
>NW_027499256.1:0-126928 GCF_021521415.1 Bidens hawaiensis
GTATTATTATACGTATTTGATATACAAAATAAATTTATACTGATGATATATGAGCTCAATCAAGCTCCATAAATGAAGCTTGGGCTCGGACTTGTTTATCAAATAAGCTCATTTAAGCTTGACTCGATTCGAATTTTTAAAAAGTCAGTACTAAATAGTTAGTAACCGTGTTTGCAGGGTGCAGTGAAGAAATGGATGCGTGATAAAATAAAGATGGAGAGAACAAGATAAGATAGATAGATGGTCAACATTTAAGAAGTAAAATAATAGTTGACAGAGAAGATGATAATAACTTTAACAAATAATGTATGTGTTAAACTTATTCACTAAATAAAAGTTTTACGATCGAATTTAATTATTACTGACATGAGCATTCAGTATATAATTAAACTTTTTATGAATTTACCATTCAAAAGTAAAAATTTATTAGGGTGTGTTTGTTTCACAAATTTATGGGAATTCAAATGAATTGAAATTAAAATCTCATGATATGGCGTGTTTGTTTCATTAGAATTGGAATTTTAATTCCATTTTGACATGTTCGTTTCAAAGAATTGCAATTGAAATTGGAATTTGAATTCAATTCCTCCAAATTCCTCTAAATAAATTGATTCCAAATCCTTCCAAAATGTAGAGGAATTCAAGTAAATTAATTGGAATCTTTTCTCGAGTTTTTTTTAATGAGGACAACGAATAAAACATTTTAGTATTTTTATTTGTTTGCATTTGATTTATATTTAAGTTATAAATTTTTTTTTATTATTTTTGAATATTTTTTGAGGGGTTTTTGATCATAATAGAAAACCCATAAAAAGATTAAAAATATAAAAAAAAAGTTCATGACGCAAAATATAAATAAAAAAACAAAATATCTAAAAAAACTAAAATGTTTCCGCCGTTAAAAAAAAATTGATTCCAATTCATTTATGGTTTACAATTCTTTTGTCAAACGAACGCATTAAAAATGGAATTGAATTTCAATTCCTTTCGATTTCAATTCCTATAGAAATGTTCAGATTCCAAATCCAATTCCTTCCAACTCCAAATCCTATGCAAATGGAATTGAATTTCACTTTTTTCTTTAAAATATTATAGAGGTAATTTAACCTTTAATTTTTTTTCTCTTTCTTCTATCATTATTATTCTCTTTCTCTTTCCTCATTTACTTTTTCTTAAAGCTATTAATTTCAATTATTAAGAAGATAATATGAGATAAATTGAACGTGGCTCAATGGTGGAGCACTCACTTTACAAATTAGAGGTAAGGGATTCAAACCTCACTATCACCAATTTATATGGTAGATATGAGGGATGACCCTGGTTTGCCAGGGTTCGAGTCCTGATCTCACCCGGTTTTACCGGCTCCTCGCTGTCGTGCTATTTGGCGGGCGTGGAGGTCGGGTTTTATCCGGTGAATCCCTCAATAGGTGGACCGCTAGGGGCTCCGTCCGTCCGGAATAGTGGCCGGCTCGGGTTACCTTTAGCCAATGGAGGCCGCATACAGAGTACACGGCGTTACTTAGTTGATCGTTCAAAAAAAAAAAGATAATATGAGTTAAAAAATCATCAAGTTTAAGAAAAAATGATTACTTGTAATTAAATAAAACTTATTAAACATTTTTACCAGAAGATATGGGTTTTAATTTTAAAAATAAGATATGACCGTTTCTTTTTATGAGATCGACTTTTTCTTATTTTCTTATTATACAAATAAGTGACTTTTAATCATTTGCAAACTTTTGTGTGCCTTTTGATTTAGAACACACTAGTTTTAAGTAAACTCCATTTTTTATTGAATTTTATCTTCTTTTTTATAAATTGTAGTATTTATGAAGTTAAATGTATATAAATATTTATTTTAAGATGTCATATAAATCAAACGCTTTATACGTGTGGAGATGGATATTTGGATATTAGCATATATTCTATTTTATATATTCATATTTAATTTTATGATTTTGTGTTCACTTTTTTTTAATTCAAATTTTATTTAAACTAAAAAAAATAAGAATAAATACATAAAATTAGATTATTTATAATACCCAGTTAAATTTAATTACACAATTTATACAGAGTTTATACAATGGGTATTTCATGTTCAATTCATTTAATATTGTGATGTGATATTACGTTTGAAGTTCAATTTAGGTAATTTGAGTATTTTATGTAATATTTGTATTTTGTGTTGTGTAATCTATGTGCCGTATATAGTATGTGTAATTGGTAATTTACGTAATATTTGTATTTTGTGACTGGGTAATTTTTGTAATTGGTGTAGATACAATTTGGGTAATTTGTGTAGTTGAGGTAATTTTTATAATTAGTGTAAATTTGGTTAATTTATGTAACTTGTGTAATTTGGGTAAGTTATATGTTTGTTAATGTAATTCCCTAGATGTGTAGCTTGAGTAATTAGTGTATTTTATATAATATCTACATATATAAGGTAATTAATGTAATATGTATGCTAAACGTAACTTGCATAATTTATGTAATTTGTAAGATATTTACTTTTTGTAATTTATGTAATTGTGTGGTGTGTGTAACTTGTATTATTTATGTAATTTTGTGTATTTCGATGTTGAGTTGTATTGTTTACGTAATTTGGGTAATTGGAGTATTTAAGGTAACATGTGTATTTTGTGTTGTGTAATTTGCGTACCTTGTATGATGTAAATTGTAATTGGTAATTTATGTAATTTTGTGTATTTCGATGTTGAGTAACTGATGTAATTTGGTTAATATGTATAATGATGTATGTGTAATTTGGGTAATTTATGTTATTTGTGTATTGTATAATAATTTGTGTAATTTGGGTTGTTATCAATTTGTGTGATTTAGGTAAGTTATGTGTTTGTGTATGAAATAAGCGACATGTATGTAGAGAAAAAAAGAAATATATATTTTTTTTAAAATATCTGTTTATTTTCTCAATATGTTTAATATAATAATAAATTTTAATATTTTATAAAGAAAATCTTTTTAGTTTTTATTATTTAGAAGTAATAATTTAGTTTTTTAAAATATAACATCATTTGTGACAAATGATATATTTTTTGTTAGAATTTGACAAATGTAAATTAGATATTTTACCCAAATACTCTTTCATCATTAAATATTACTTCTTTCTCTCCCATCTCTCAATTATTAAATATTAATTTATGTTTAATCTCAACCACAAAAAATCTACCACTTACTTAAATGTGTGGCCATAAATTAAGTTCTCAAGTTCTTAAAACTTATTGAGTTCTTAAAATATCCCTCTCATATATATATATATATATATATATGGTATGGTTCAGGAGAGAAGTCATTTTACTGCGAGAAGTAAGAGAAATGAATCTGGGTCATTGATTATGTTTGATCTATGGTTCAAAATGATAATGGCAATCTTGTAATAAACAAAAAATTATTTATGAGACTTTTAATAGAAAAAGGGTAGTTTGGTCTAGTTGTTTTATAACAAACATTTAGAATAAAATAGTTTCCTAAAAATTGCTTTGAAAATCATTTAATGATTACAGTTTTCGTAATCTTCCTATCCTAAAATTCATATATCAAGATTTTTCATTTCAATGTATCAATCAAAGCATGTTGACTTTTTCCCCAACTAAGCCTTTTCTTTATATTATGTTTTTTTTTTATTTTAAAATTTTTGTTTTCTTTGACTACGAGTTAGTAACAAACAAATAATTGGCTTTGGTGGGAGTGTAGGGTGGTCTTCTTTCTGTGTGGGTAAAGTTTTGATTACTTACTTTGGTAGATTTCGTAATAAAAGGTGGTTGTTCACAAATGTGAAAAGATCCACGAATTGTGTAGGATGTTTTCAACTAATGTAGGATAGATTCAAATATCAATGATAATGATATCTTAACTGTGTAGGATATTTTCAACTTATATTGGGTATTGTTAACGAGAATGTTTCATTATTTTGTTTAGAATAATTACTTACGTATGATATATCGAAATACCATTGTGTATGGGTTCTTTAATTATGTATAGGAAGGGTTGTATATTTATTCAGATTTCTTTATATGTATAGTATGATAAACACTTGTGTAGGATATTCAAATGCCACAGTGTAAGATTTTTTAAATGTGTGTAGGAAAGGTAGCATGGGTTCTTTAATTTTGTGTAGGAAGGATTATAGTGTTACATGAAAAAGAATAATTAAAAAAATATAGATTGTTATATCCCGTATAACAAAGCATCTTTATGCTTTTAAATTTAATTAAAAAATAAAGACTTTAAAAAATGAACTAAAAGTTAATATGAATGAATTGGTATATGAATAAAGAAAATGAACAAAGAAAATGAATAACAATAGTTTCTTAAGTTAGTTAACAAATAATATTTAAACTTCAAATAATATCATAATATAAACAATTTAATTAAACAAATTAATTAATCCATCAACAAAAATAAATCTTTCTATATAAAAAACTTATAGAATTTTACCTTCCTATCCCTTCAATTAAATAAAAAGAAAAAAGAATAGGAAATTTCTTATTGCTTAAAGCCACTTCTCTTATTTTTGCAATAATTTGATTTCTTTCTTAAACTTAAACATATATATATATATATATATAAGAGTTCAAATAAAAAACAATTGTTTTGTGAGAAGTGTGAGAAGACCTTAAAATAAAGTACACCGCCTAAATAGGACACTATACCATGTAAATAGAAACTATACAACTTTTAGAAACTACTAATCTCAACCACTAGATCCTAGATCCAAGGGTCTAAATCTATTTTTATTCTTCTCATAAAATTATTGTTTTTACGTTAACTAATAGTAAAAAACAATAGTTTTGTGAGAAGAATAAAAATAGATGTAGACCCTTGGATATAGGATCTAGTGGTTGAGATTGGTAGTTTCTAAAAGTTGTATAGTTTTCTATTTACATAGTATAGTGTCCTATTTAAGTGGTGTACTTTATTTTAAAGCCTTCTCACACTTTTCACAAAACAATTGTTTTTATTTAAACTCTTCTCTCTCTCTCTCTCTACATATATATATATATATATATATATATATATATATATATATATATATATATATATATATATATATATATATATATATATAGGGTTTGGATCAAATACAAATGAAATTAACGTGCTAAATGTGGGAATAAAGTAGAGTTATTATATATACAAGTAGAGTAATTATGCAATTACATCATAGTGTAATTACATAATTACGCAATGATGTAATAACATAATTACTCTACTTGTATATATAATTACTCTACTTAGTTCTCACGTTAATTTCATTTGTACGTTAACTTTCATATATATATATATATATATTGAACTCTTTTTATATAGGGTAAGATTATTATAAAAAATAATAGTGTTATGAGAAGTGTGAGAAAAATATAACATATTAGATCTAAGAATAAATAATTGATATTTAGTGTTTCTTAAAAAGTGAATAGGGTTTTATTTTGGTTAGTGAAATCAAGTCTTTCAAGGGTAAAACCGTCCAAACAGCGTTTGATATCCTACCATATGATCGAAAGTTTTGATAATTTGGGGGGGTCTGTCACAATACAAATATAAAGAACACCCACCTTTCAGTTTTGATAATCCATTCATCAGGTTGCTTTTAATTTTTGTTCGACTTTTCCATGTCTTCTATTTTTCGTTTGCTCTGTTGTCATACTAACTATTACCGGTTTCAATGATGCAGCTGTAATCGGGTAATTGGTCTTCCTACCAGAAATTGATGAAATATGTTGAACACCAACCTCTTTGTATGACGGAGAATCCGTTAAAAAAAGGTTTTTTTACATTAAATTATGATGTGAGATATAAAACACTATATATTGTTGTTGAGTAAAGTGTCATTTTCGTCCTTGTAGTTTGACAAATAATGCGAATTTAGTCCAAATAATTTAGTTTTTGCATATGAACCCTCCATGTTTTCCAGTTCTTGCCAATTTCTGGTAGGAAGACCTATTACCCGATTACAGCATCATCATTGAAACCGGTAATAGTTAGTATGACAACGAAGCAAACGAAAAATAGAAGACATGCAAAAGTCGAACAAAAATTAAAGCAACCTATGAATGGATTATCAAAACTGAAAGGTGGGTGTTCTTTATATTTGTATTGTAACAAAACTGCCCCTCACGTGAAGGGCACACCGATGAGTTTAACGACCAGACTTAACGAGATTAGGGAATTCGGGTTTAATTTAAAGTGAAATGAAACCATAAGAAAGAAAATTGCAAATTTGAAACTACTAGACTAAAATTGCTGATTTGGACAAACCAGAGGGATGAAACCCGCATGAAGAGGTAGGTCCCAGCAGAGCCCAGTTGGACCCGCAAGACTCACCTTGAAGAGGGACGTCTGCGCAAAGACCAACTGGTTCCTCAGGACCCACCATGCTCAGAGAGATGAAGACCTTACGCGCAATACGCCAGCTGTTCCCGCAGGAAAAGCCTCCCAATGGTGAAGTACCCCGCCTGTTCCCGCAGCTGCGGATACAAGCCATCAGGGAAGGCTACCCGCACTAACAGTAAGGCTACACGCACAAGGCACTAACTCTCAATAATTCAGTAATGTCACCTGAAGAAGGAATGAGCAAGGCGGGAATACTCCCGCCCAAATGAGCCAGTCCGTACGCTTCTGGAAGATCTTTTGTACTATACCTGCCAAGGTATGGACAAAATAGACAAGATCTGACCAAAGCAGCCCATCACAGGGTGACAGCTCACTGACAACAGTACGACGAGGAGCACGCTCTAGTACAAAATGTCACTATCAGCCGCTGCCTACTCACCAACCCTCATCGTGGCACGTACATAGCCTGCAGTTGGTGGAAAAGGAATAGTACACAGCCGGCCATGTCACTATCAGCCGCTGCCTACCCACCAACCACCAGCACGGCACGTGCGTAGCCCACAGTTGGTAGAAAAGGAATATTATACAGCTGGCTGTACCTGCTTGGAAACCTACCTTCGGCTATAAATACTCCAACACCTTGGAACGGTATCATCATCTTATCTTATACCATCATTATCACATATCTTATTTGCTCTAGCTATTTCTCTTGATATACACTTATATTCAGAGCAATCTAGTCTGATTCTCACGCCGGAGGGTGGTCACAAGGAGGTACCCCCCCCCTTCTCAGTGACGAGCTCACGGTGTCTGTTTTGCAGGTCATCAGAAGAATAACCATCTTTGCCGGACCTAACCCTCGTGGGAAACATCTACTTGACCCTAAGATTATCCGTAATTTGCCGGGGTAACTTAGTGTTTCTTCATTGGCGCCATCCGTGCATAAAAGCTAGAACTAATTTTCAGTTTTTTCAAAACCTCTGGAAAGATGGTTAAGGTTACTCCGATGCCAAGGCCAACGAGTGACCAAGAAACTCCGGTAACCACAACCCCAGCTACTGGGGGGAACACCGGCGAGTACACAATTTTTACGAACACTACCCCGGTTACCCAAGCCGGGGCAAGTGCAGTAAATAATCCTCCCCTGGGATTCACCGATACCCAGTTGGAGAGACAACAGACGAGGCTCCCCCGCCAAACACTTGATCAAGTTAAAGCGTGGGCGGAAGCACGTCAGAAGGAATTCCAAGCTGAGTTGGATGAACGCTTACGTTCACTCCAACAGGCTGACGAATTCGGAAGCACTCGACAACAGCTCAACATGAGTAATGAGTGCGAGTATGATAAAGATTGGGAAGAATCTGACAGTGACGCAAACCCGCGCCATAGGGCGAAAGGGAAGCGTAAACAAGCAGATTTCCACAGAAGAAATTTTGGAGAAACCTTTAAACCAAAAAACGCGGGTGGAAACCCACGTGACTTCTCTAAAACCTTCAGACCAACTGTTGCAAATGCGGGAACGTCCAAATTTGCAAGGGACATTGCGGAAGCAATTGCCCCGAAAAGTGCCAAACAAATGTCCAACATAGGCACATATGATGGTATATCTGACCCAGACGATCATTTGAACAGATTCATAGCGGGGGCAACCGTTAGCAATTGGACGGAACCCACGTGGTGTTACATGTTCCAAATGACGCTTGTTGGGGCAGCCAGAGCGTGGTTCGACAGTCTACCGGTCCACCACATCTACGATTGGGCAGACTTCCAGCAAAAGTTCAGCCAACACTTCAGTCAACAAAGAAAGTATACCGAAGAGCAATGGACGATCCTCAACTGCATCCGAGAGGAAGATGAGTCTTTACTAGACTTCATCACGCGCTTCAATTCAAAGAAGCTAAGTCTGGGCACTATTAGCGAAGATCTTGTCCGCGCTGCTTTCATCCAGGGCGCGGAAGACCCAAAGCTCATCCGCACCTTAACGGGTAAAGATGGCATGCCATCCACGTGGGATGCCATCATGACAGCAGCTAAACGCTTCGCGAAAACGGAAAAGCAACTGGGTAGAGATCTTCCCCAGAGTACAAACCTCTACACTCAAAAAACAAGAGAAAACAACGTCCTTACCGCCCGAAAAAACAAAAAGAGGAAGCTTGGTATTTGGCAGTCAAGGGTAAACTTTGGCACCTCATCCGTCTCGCACCCTCGGTTAGGCGGAAAGGATAACATGCAGTCGTCGAACCGGAACTCCAGATGGACGCCACTCACCAAAAGCGTCACCGAGATATTTGCCACCGAGAGGCTCCCATGGCCAGAGGCTCCAATAATCCGACAGCGTCCAAACGCTGATCAAAGCAAATCCTGTGACTTCCACAGGACAAAAGGCCACACCACGGAGGAATGCGTAGCCTTGAAGGACGTCGTCGAAGCATTCGTCAGAAATGGGAAACTCACTCACCTCGTGGCGTAATGGACGCTAAGCAGGCTAATGCGTGTTGAACCCCAGTTGGGGAAAATACGGATGAAACTGCAGCTTCAATGTTGGAGACTACATACTGCGTAAACAACGAGATTCCGAACCAGGTGCATATCGGCTCGAAAGGCTCGATGACACCCCCCATCCCAAGAACATGGAAGGGAGCTCAATTACACAGGCTGCATGTAGATCAATTCCAAACTTGTAAAGAAAAGGCCTAGAGCCACTTCTAATGGAAATGATTCTCCAAATCACATTGACGCTGATGGTCTTACATTTATACTTATGAACTTTCCAGACTGATATACCGGTATTCACCGCATAAATATGGAAAGAAGTAAGTCTTTGCGTGTGGAAGGCGGCAAAACCCGCATAAACACAAAAAACGGTAAAAATTTCTAAGGAAAAGATGAGGAAAACCTTCACGCAGGTCAGTTATAGGTGAAGTTTGGTCATCCCACTAAATGAAAGTGACGGTCCTACCCGCACAATCATGATAGAGGAAACTGAACATTAACCTATTGACAACCACGCGTCGAAAGGTTAACTTATTCAAAACACTTAGAAAATTTCTAAAAAAATGAGGAAAACCTTCACGCAGGTCAGTTATAGGTGAAGTTTGGCCATCCCACTAAATGAAAGTGACGGTCCTACCCGCACAATCACGATAGAGGAAGCTGAACACTAACCTATTGACAACCACGCGTCGAAAGGTTAACTTACTCAAAACACTTGGAAAATTGCTAAGTTAAACTAAAGTATGCATGAGCGAATCATATATTGTTTATGAGGCAAAACAAGTGCCAAATTAAACTATAATATGCATGAGCAAGTCATATAACGTTTATAAAGCAAGTCATTAAGTGAAAGTGACGGTCCTACCCGCACAAACATTTATATTTCATAAAAAATTCAAACATTACAAGAATGGCCAGGTATCTACCCGCCTACAGAAATATAAATCTATCCTAACGGTGGGAAGGGATCTCAAGGTTCAAACTTCAGGACCACTCCCTCCAAACCCACTTGAACCCACACCATCAGTTGGCTGTGGCGGTTCAAGGAAAGCCTTGAGAATATTTAGCCCATCATTAGCAGCAGCAATTTCGTTCACTTTCTCCACCACCGGATGCGGGAAGGCAGCATACTGGTTCACTGCTTGGTCGTAAGCAGCTTCAGTGTCCACGCCATGAAGAGGGAAGTTGGAAGGTGGGATGCCCTTCTCAACAAACCCCAGACCAAGCAGGAAACCAGCCTTTTCCCCATCCTCATGGGAAGCGTTGAGGGCTGCGCTCATGGCATCGTCATAAGATGTGTTCGTGAAGATCCGATGCACAACCTACAAAAAAAATATATGTATCAAAAACTTTTCTAAGTATAAAGAAAAGCGTAAAGATATTATGAAGCTACGCATACCTGCGACAACGCTTCTCGTAGAAGCCATTCCTTGGTGATCAGAGCTTCCTGGAGGGCAGCTTGAGCTTGGTCACGGGCGCGTTCGGTTTCATTTTTGTTAAGGTTGGCAAGCAACACTTCCTTAGCAGCAGCCTCTTCAACGCCCCTCAGCTTACGCTCAGTGCGGTCAAGCATACCCTTCTGGTCCAGGAGCTCTTGGAGTTTCTTGGCATCTTCTAAAGCCAAAGCATCATGAGCCTGCTAAAGTGTCTCTAGTTTGGCTTTAAGCTCCTCATTCTCGGCGCGCAGAGGCTCAGCAATGGCTTCAGCTTTGGTGGCCCTCTCGGTCGCGTTCCGCGCAGTTTCCTTAGCCAACCTAAGTTGTTCGTTAACAGCTTGGGTAGCCTTGGAACGAGCCTCGAGCCGGGCCTGAACTTCAACCTCGAGGGCCTTGAAGGCCTTTTCCTTCTCCGCAGCAATGGCGGCAAGTCTCCTGTTCTCCTCCCGGATAGCCCGCGCCTGAGCCACTTCCTGGCTACGCGCCGCCTTTAACTTGTCGTTTTCACGACAAAGCAACTCGACGCGCGGCTGCATCCGGGCAAGGAGAATCCGAAGCTCATTCGTCAGCCTACCCTCCTGGTAGCTAGACATGGCTTCTCCCAACGCACCACTAGGGGCTGCGTGACGCGCCCACTCGACGCAGTCCATAGCCGTTCGAAGGGTTGTTCCCCGGCGGATGTTCCACCGTGGAACATACACCTCATTGGAATCCGAAACTGCAAAAACAAAAAACGGTTAGATAGAAAAAAAAAAGGCCAAAATAACCCTACGCACCTGTAGGGTCGACAACAGGCCGGTAGCCGTCAAACCCATCACCCGAACCTAAGGGATATCCATCCAAGAGGTCAGGCAGATGGGAAGGAGGCAGAGATTGGCTAGAAGCCCCAACCCTGAACATACCTGATGAACCGGCCGGGGACGAGGTAGTCGCCGGTGCCGGAGGCACGGTTGAAGCCGCCGCGGTAGAGACCATCGGAGGTGAACTCACAACCATGGCCGCCGCTGCGGAGGAGCCAGTAGAAAAAATCACCGCCGGCTCAGTGAAGGATGCAGTGAATATGGCACTGACAGCCGGCGGAGATGACGTCACAATTGGAACAGTTGCCTCAACGGGATGAGCAATTGAACCAACACTACAAACAGGCGCAGCTGCCTGGGTCATCGCCTCGGGTAGGTTGACCAAACCTACCGTCGTGGGTCCACAACTGCTCCTTCCCGCACCACTTTGGAATGCGGTTGCATCCACGCCTGCATGAAGATAAAATATTAAAAACAATGGCGGAAAGAATTGCGGGTAAGATAAATAAAAAGTACACTTACGAGTTTTCTTAAGCTTGAAGGTTCTGACGGGCGGGGAGGAACCCGATGGAACTGGCCTCTTCATGCCAGTTACCGTTGTAACGCTTGGCTTCTCGGAGGTGACAGCTGTCCCAACCCCCGGGACAATGGTCTCACCAGGGTTCCCCGCCGCCTCCTCACTTTCGGTCTCCGAGTCGGACCGATTTCCCTGATCGGCGGTGGAGGCGACCTTCGCCTTGCCCTTCACGCCGACAGCTTTCTTCTTCCTCACGAAGAAAGGCCCATCTGCGGATCCCTCATCAGAAGATGATAAAATTAGGGAAACTCCAGCAGAGGTTTGAGCATGAAGAGGGCGAGGGTTAAAGAATCCCTTACCTGGCCGCGTGGCGCTCAAAATCTCGTGGCCCGGCGGGTAGACCTCCACGAACCTATCCGCCGTTTGCTCCAAAATGGGCAACTCGTTCTCATCAAGAGCACGAGTACCCAGCCGAGCGGGACCACCGCTCTCACGCGGTTGCAGAAGCGACTGCAAGTTGTTCCCCTCAGAAAATAAACAGAAAAACAGTTTAAAGAAAAACCCTAAATCAGCAAAAAGAGATGGAGCATACCATAGGGAATAGAATTCGAACCGTATTCAAGGATGATAGGTACTTGCGGCGTCCCAGAACCGGCATCCTTCCATACCCGGCTCATCCCGAGCATCACCATCCAAGACTCCGCAAAGCGGTAAACTGGAGTCTGGATCTGGGAGATCTTGGTAAACCATTCCGCCTCCTGGTAGTTGGAGGCGTGAAGGTTGGGGAGTGCCCTCCCGTTCTTGAATGTCATCGCAATAGAGACGACACGGGCAGAGATATAGAAGAACTCCTGCTTCCAAGACCGAAGACTGCGCTCGGTAGCACAGATCTTCAAACCCTTGATCCGAGTGATCAAGGTGTACCAGCCCTGGATGCACCTCCAGGAATAGAAGGTCATCAGGCGGTCGACGCGGGGCTCAACGCCCAGAATGTGGCACACCCATTCAAAGTGGCGAACCTTTGCGATCGCCATCGGGTGCACCTCCGTTAAGTGTACACCGTGTTTCTCCAAAACACGGTACACAAACTTCGTCAATGGGAACCTGAGATTCCCATAGATGAAGAATGCAGCATACACCCCTATCTTGCCCTTGGGGGCATCGTACACCGTCTGGTGAGGCTCAGGAAACTCAGGCTCGAAAGGCTCGAGCATGAACTTCTTGACGATGTACTGATAAAGGTCGACGGAAAGAGCACACTGGCACTCGCCAGCAGTACTCTTATCGTCCTTGTCAGACGCGGACATCGGGTTCTCAGGGTATACGTCGGACTCTTCGGCAGTAACCTTAGGATCATGAGTAGAAGACATGTTGAGGTTGGAAAGAAGAACGATTTCAGGAGAATGCTCGACAAAAGTTAGAGTATTCGCCGGAAATCGCTTAGAAGAAGAAGTGAAAGTGTGAGTTGAGATGCATCCTCTTCCCCCTTTATATACCCATCGCAATGAATGCGATGAATTTAATGCGGGGGAGAGGGAAAAGCGCAGACACAATGAGACAACGACACGTGGAAAGCAAGCTGGCAACAGCTGTCGACAGGACGCGTGCCGTAAAATTCGCGCCCACGCGCCCGAAAACTCGCGCCCACGCGCCTGAAAAAGCGTCTGGAATGACCATTTACTGTCACGTCGCCATAACTTCCTACACGTCCTGAAACTGTCAGAAGAAACCGTCGGACGACGCTAACGTCCCTTCAACAGTTTGGACTGTTCTTATCCTTTCACCAACTCTTCGAATTTCAAAAAGATTCAAAAAGATTCAAAGATTCAAAAATAAGAGGGAATATACCCCCTTACCTTGGTAACCAAGAAACCGTAAGACAAGTGCGGGTACAGTGTCAAGGCGAAACCCTTCACATACTTAGCACCTGCAGGGAATTGAAGCCAAGAATACCTTGGTAACCAAGAAACCGTAAGAAAAGTGCGGGTACAATGTCAAGGCGAAACCCTTCACATACTTAGCACCTGCAGGGAATTGAAGCCAAGAATACCTTGGTAACCAAGAAACCGTAAGACAAGTGCGGGTACAGTGTTAAGGCGAAACACTTCACATACTTAGCACCTGCAGGGAATTGAAGCCAAGAATACCTTGGAAGTCAAGTAACTATAAGACGAGTGCGGGTACAGTGTCAAGGCGAAACCCTTCACATACTTAGCACTTGCAGGGAATTAAAACCAAGAAGGATCTTCTGGGCCATGCTTGTGGAAAGGGAAATAACATCCCCGCATAGCGGGAACGTTGAGAACTAGATTGTTTGAAGCTCCAAGATGGAATTGGTTGTTTAACATAATTGATCACTATGTCTAAAACTACCAAAACCTCGTGGAGAATCTACACAAGTGAAACTTAACGCTCCTGACTTGCGAGGAAGTTACACACCTACCCGCATCATACCCAAAGATCAAGCAGAAAAGTCGGGAATTTCTGCACGTGACATTAGGAAAACCGCGGGAAGAATCCCCACGGAAAACCTTAAAACTACAAACCCTTTTCAAAACCCCTTGCATAAGTCCAAAAGTTCACCTCACTTATTAACAATTCATGAGAAGAACATTGGACTGGGGGACTTGAAGAGGTAGGTCCCAGCAGAGCCCAGTTGGACCCGCAAGACTCACCTTGAAGAGGGACGTCTGCGCAAAGACCAACTGGTTCCGCAGGACCCACCATGCTCAGAGAGATGAAGACCTTACGCGCAATACGCCAGCTGTTCCCGCAGGAAAAGCCTCACAATGGTGAAGTACCCCGCCTGTTCCCGCAGCTGCGGATACAAGCCGTCAGGGAAGGCTACCCGCACTAACAGTAAGGCTACACGCAAAAGGCACTAACTCTCAATAATTCAGTAATGTCACCTGAAGAAGGAATGAGCAAGGCGGGAATACTCCCGCCCAAATGAGCCAGTTCGTACGCTTCTGGGGGATCTTTTGTACTATACCTGCCAAGGTATGGACAAAATAGACAAGATCTGACCAAAGCAGCCCATCACAGGGTTACAGCTCACAGACAACAGTACGACGAGGAGCACGCTCTAGTACAAAATGTCACTATCAGCCGCTGCCTACTCACCAACCCTCATCGTGGCACGTACATAGCCTGCAGTTGGTGGAAAAGGAATAGTACACAGCCGGCCATGTCACTATCAGCCGCTGCCTACCCACCAACCACCAGCACGGCACGTGCGTAGCCCACAGTTGGTAGAAAAGGAATATTATACAGCTGGCTGTACCTGCTTGGAAACCTACCTTCGGCTATAAATACTCCAACACCTTGGAACGGTATCATCATCTTATCTTATACCATCATTATCACATATCTTATCCGCTCTAGCTATTTCTCTTAATATACACTTATATTCAGAGCAATCTAGTCTGATTCTCACGCCGGAGGGTGGTCACAAGGAGGTACCCCCCCCCCCTTCTCAGTGACGAGCTCACGGTGTCTGTTTTGCAGGTCATCAGAAGAATAACCATCTTTACCGGACCTAACCCTCGTGGGAAACATCTACTTGACCCTAAGATTATCCGTAATCTGCCGGGGTAACTTAGTGTTTCTTCACCGCAGTTTACTTAAAAAAGTATTATAATAAAGAAAGCGTGAAACGACATGTCTACCCCTGACTTAACAATAAAATTTAACGAGGTTAGTGATTTGGATGTAACTGGCAAAAACTGTGAAACGTGGAGGGTCAATATACAAAAAATAAACTTATTGGACTAAATTCGCATTATTTGACAAACCAGAAGGACGAAAATGGCACTTTACTCATTGTTGTTGCATAAATATATGTTAACTAGTGGCTCACCCGCCGCGATGCAGCGTTGTTGGGTTGCCAACAGGATATTTTCGTCTCGCATAAAATGATGACAAACACAACTCTAACATAGCACTAATTTAGTGACATCTTATATAATGTCCATATTAGTTATGCTAATATACGCGGCATACATAGTGTCTTATATGCATATACTTAACAAACACTTAAAAGAGTCCAACATATGCTAATATATATGCTGCATAATATCCAAGTCGTCCATTATCATCGGTATTATTGGATTTACATCGTAAATGCAAGGACTTTTTACAAAAAAAAAATTATGATTTTCATCTTCCATTTGTGTTTGTCCCGCCAAAATTATAGCCTTTTATGCTTGATGTCTTCACTCGTGTTCTTCCCAAAAAGCGTATTAACCATGATTTTCAATCGCACCTGTTGTTTCATTTCTCATGGTCGTGGATATGTCATTTATTGTTAGTGTTAGGATGTGTGTGTTGTGACTTGTGAGTGGCTTGTATGGCTGTGCGTATTGTTTTGAAAAGAATTGTGAGAGTTAACTTATCCGTTGAAGGCTTTTGCTTCATTGTTATTTTTTTAAGACCATGGTTAGGTTGTCAAGAAAATACTTTTGTTTGTTTATGTCATGCAATATGCCAATTGAGAGCCTGAAAAGAAAGACACTACACTGGTAAAGAACATACCTTAAAAAACTTGGCTGCCTGTCACCATGAAAAAAATGTAGGAGCAGACCTGCTATAATAATAGACAAAAATCTTGGATCATTAACAAAATGCATAAACAGAAAGCTCGGATCATCAACGAAAAGCAAAAATGCATAATGACACATTTAATTATTTATATACCTAATACATTAAAATCTTGTAAATGAAAAACTAAAAGGTACAAATCGTGATGTTGAACTCTATCAGCAGCACAGAGCAAACACCTGTTAGGCCTAAAACACAAAGTATGACTAATCAAACCGCCATCTAGAAGGGAGGATACTCGTTAAAACACAAATATGCATCAAATAGGTTGAAAGCCAAGATTGTTAACTCTATAGTATTGTTAAAAGATAGATTAAGAAATTAACTTTGGTTTGAATTACGAATGACATGCTGCAAAATAATATTAACTTTTGGACATAAGCCAAAACAATATGTAAACAAACAATAACAAACAAATGGTTCATTCCACATGTCCCTCTTTCCATAATAATCAAGTTCAACAGTTGGTCTATGCATGTCTTCACAGAGTGTGTCATGCTTAGTTTTAAAGTTTAAGCTCTAGGCAAAAAATGTCTCAATACATTGACAACAAAAAACATAAACGAACGGCAAAAGACACACGAACAAACAAACTAACTAATTAACCAACTAATTGACAGAAAAAAACAAAGATGATTGGCAAAAGCACGCACGAACAATCACCGACATTTCATCGAACAACTGGAATGCAAGAAAACAAATAAATTTAATCACACTAAAACCGTAATGCAACAAAAGAAACATGTTGAGTCAAGATTTGACCCAAAACTGACTATAAGGAAGATTAGAATCTTCTCAACCTCCTCAGATATTGATAAGTATGGAGCCGGGCACACCTAAGACATCCGAGCAAGGTTTTACTTAGCCGGGCATGATATTTTGCCTATCGGGCAAGGTTATCTACTTGAAGTCTTCTTTAGAGGTTATCCGGGCATGGTTCATACTTTAGTGTTTAACCAGGCAGGGTTCACTAGTTAGTGTATTCCCGGGCAAGGTTCTCTATATCAAGCAGGTTTGTTCTTTACAGCCGTGTAAGGTTTACTTCAGAGTAAGCTCTTGGCTAACCAAGCTCTTGAAGCCAAGTGATTGGAAGATCGGGCAAGGTATTCTTTAATAATACAGTGGTCCAGGTAAGCTTGATGTTTAATGAAATATCTTAAGTAACTTCGGGCAGGGTTCAACTCAAGCAAGGTACAGTGCTCCCAAGCACACTTTGCTAATAAGCTAATTCCAAGCAAGAATGATAGAACCAATGAAGAACAAGGTTTCTAGTAAGGTTATGTAGGGAAAAGTCTGATATAATCAAGAAGATTGAAGTCTGCTTGGTGAGTATTTTCCTTTGGAAAATACTCCAAGTAAAGCATACCCAGAAAACTGTTCCCGGACACACTTCAAGGTTACCAAGTCTAACAAGGAAGGCAGAGAACAAAGTCTACTCGGAGAAGTTTACTTCTATAAAGCCTACCCGGAAGACTTGTTTTACACTTAGGATTATTTTGAATATGTAATTTGGATATGTACGATATATTTAGGGTTTCTAGACGGAATGACAGCTGTCCAGAGGTGTCAGGCCTATAAAAGGAATATTTAGGGCACACCTCTAGAGAGCGGCTGAATACGATAATAGAAAGAATATTTGTCAAGTGACGGCCGTTCTTAGAATCGTACGGACAAACTTTCCCATCAAGAAACCCTAGATAGATTATCATTTGTATGATTAACTTTATATAAATGGAAATCTTTTGAGTGAATCTTGTGTGTGTTAGTTAACTTTGTTTGATTGCTCAACAACCAAATCGTTTGTTATTGATTCCGCGTTTATCAAACGGTTTTCTTTCTAAATATAGCAACCCGTCATTAACTCTCTTGTCAACACATTATTGTGTGAGTTATGACTTAATTTGCTAACGATCTACCTACAAACGGGGACCTGACAAGTGGTATCAGAGCTGGTCACTGCTATTTCAGTAAGAAATTGTTGTTGATTGAAAATTTGAAGAACAATGACGTAAGCAGAACATTGTTCCATTAAAGAGTGACGCCAGCTTCTTTGTTCCTCATTTCAGTCCAAATCTACATCTTTCCGGTGTTTTCTCTTCCTTATTTCAATTAAAGATTAAATCTTTACCTTTGATTCTTGTTCTATTCGCACCAGATTCATCAGATTTGAACAACTGGTTTTCAGATCTGATTGTTTTAAAACTTGTCTTTTACAAATCAACTGATTTTGATTTTCAAAAATGTCTGGTTACAAAGAATAAGAAGTGTCTACTAATAAGATTCCTAGACTCTATGGACAGGCTAACTTCACAAAATGGAAGGTCTTATTTTAAGCAGACGTTGCTATAATGATGTGGATATGTGGAATTAATCAAGATTGGTCCTCAAAACACTAATGATGGTGCTAATGCAACAGCTGCCGTAAGAGACAGAATGAGGAAAGTGGATGACAGGGCCTTAGCCATGATAAAGCTAGGTCTGTCATGGGAAATATTGACCAAGGTTGCACATCACACCACAGCTAACGCTATGTATGATGCAATCCTTGAAATGTTTGAGGGGAACACTGAACTAAAGAACATAAAAAAAACAGAGGCTCAAGCAATAGCTAGAGAGGTTCAAATATAAGGATGGAGAGAGATTGAAGTCAATTCTTGAAAGATTCTTAGCAACTGTGAATGAGCTAAGAACCACTGACTATGTCATGACTGATTTTGACTTGAATACCAAGCTGCTCAACTCAATGCCTATGGAATAGTACACAGCCTGCAAATTCATCCTTCAAAAGCCCAATTTCATTGATTTGAAAGTGGATGATGTAGTGTGCTTCCTTCAGGCTGCTGAAATTGAAATGATTGAAAATGAAATGATCAAAGAAGAGAAGCCATGAATCCAGGTCACTAATGCTCTCATTGCACCAATGGGAAACTTGACAACCAAAAATCAACAACAGATTCCTATCATTGAAGAACAAGTTGAGCATGGTGTTGATACACCCAAATATTTTTTTGGTGGTAGCACAAGTCATCATGGTAACCAGCAAAGGTTCAATGCCCAACTAATTGATGACATTGTTCTGCCTCAATGGCAAGTGGACATGTACCTTATACTGGTGGTGGAAGTGGCCAAGGAAATGAAAAACAGGCTTTGCTCTCAATGTTTACAGAATCATACAATGCTTTTGTAGCAAAAAATCTGATTCATACAAGTGTTATTCAGGATGACCTTGAACAGATAGATGCTGATGATTTGGAATACATGGATTTGAAATGGCAAGCAGCCATGTTGGCTCTTAGAAGCAAAAGGCTATACAACAGGATTGGTAGATCACTTCGAATTGGTTTTGATAAGTCAAAAGCCATTTTCTATAACTGTCAAAAGCCTAGTCATTTTGTCAGAGAATGCAACATGTCAAGAAACTTTCAGATGAACCAGTACCAAAACCAGTCAAGAAATCAGCAGCATCAATATTAACAGAATCAGCAGAGAAACAACAATCCTAACAACTTCAATAACTACAATCCCAACTTCAAAAACTTTCAACAGTCTCAAATGAATAACAATCATCAAACTGTGCCTCAAAATCAAAACTTTCAAAGAAACAACAATCAAAACCTTCAAACTATGCCAAACAACTCAGTCCCAACTAATCAAAATCAACGCAGAAATCAAGGAAATGTGGCTGTCACCACACAGCATGAGGGTAGTTTTGATTGGAGCAATCATGAAGAAGACATTGCTGATGATATCAAAAGGGCAAATGTGGAATTTATGGCATTGATTGAGAAGGGAGCTGAATCATCATCTCAGGTACACTCTGCTCCTACTATTGATTTGAATGAAATAATCAATGAATTGAAAACAAAAGTAGGCAAGCTGGAAAGTGAGTGTTTTAGGAAGCAAAGTATCATCAATGGATATGAGGCAAGTGAGTTGATAAGTGAAGAAAAGATTAAAAGTTTAGAAGAAGACTGCATAAGTAGCTACAGAGCTCAGAAAAGATACACTACTGAGATTGATAGATTGAAGAAGATGATTGTTGAAGAAAAGGTGCAGAACACAAAACTGCAAGTTGAGAATGAGTTCTTGAAAAACTTGGTTTCCACTGGAAACATCTGTGGTATTCTAAACCAAGTAGATGAGAAAGACAAATACAAGGCAGTACCACCTCCATTCAACAACAACTTTATGCCAAAAGTTGATAAAGAGAAAAGAGATGCTTATTTGCAACAATTTAGAGATGTTTTTCATGAAAAAGAAGAATTTGTTGATTTGTACAAAAATGTTGAGGTGAATGTAGAAAGTGAGTTTGTGGTTAAAGAAGAAGTGAAAGAAGAAAAAACAATTGGTGTGCAAGTCTCTGAAGATGACTTTGATTCTGATTATCTTAATCTAGATTATTTGAGTGAATTGAGTGATCAAATAACAGAAGAAGAGATCAAGGCTGCTGATAGAGGAAGAAGAGTGAAGAAACCTGAATCAATTGACAAACTTCCATTGTATCCACCAGTCACACCAAGAATGAAAAAGCAAAATGAAAGAATGAAAAGATAACATGTGTCTTTTGACATTTGTCAAAGGAAGAAGATAAGCTACAATGCAGTGAGGCCTCCAAGCAAAGCTGTGTTGGAAAGGATAAAGCAAAACAACAAGAAAAAGGTGAAAGAAACTATAGAAGTTGAAAACTTTATCCCTATTTATCCAGTCTTTTCTAGTCATGAGGTGCTTGATGTTGGTGAAGTGGAAACTGTGGAAGAATATGAGAAAAGACAGTCAAGACATAGAGAAAGTCAAGATGAGGAACCTATGATTATGGAAAAGATTGTCTTTGTCAAAAGTAAACATGAAAGTCAAGACATCAAAAGTGAGGAATTTGTTCCTTTTTAAATTGATTATGATAGTCTGAAGACTCAAAAGACACTTGGAGTCAAAGCCCCCAAAACAAGTGAAAGATTCAAGAAACCAAATGAACATGAAAGATACAAGGGAAAGGTTTGGTGCAAGAAGTGTGATGAATATGGTCATCACACAGACTCATGTAATGAGAGACTCAAATTCAAACCTTTTCATGTCCCAGATGAAACAAAGTACGGACAAGACTTTGTTTTATACAAGCAAAGGTATGATGCATACCTGGGAAAAGGAAATGCGTGTGGAAATGAAACCATGAATAAAGATGAATTGAAATCAACTGAAAAGACAAGACATGACAATAACACTGAATTTAAAACAAGGAGACAAGTGTCTAAATCAGCAAGAAGGAGTGTGTCTCCTAAGAAGAATGAGAAAGTGGTCAAAAGGAACTTTCAGCCTTTGAGAGTCAGCTCCAAACAAGATACTCAATTAGTTGAGTCTGATAGCTCTCAAGGTTCACCTAGCAGTGAAAAGATAAGAAACAAAGGTGTCTTTTCAAGAAAGAAACCAACAGTACTGACAGGTGATGAGAAGTTCTTGTTAAAGCATGGATATGAACCAGAAGGATTTCTTTGGAAACCTAAGGTTGAGGATAAAGTAGGTAGAACTGCTAATGTAAGAGAATACTCAGAAAAGAAAGATTATGTAGTTCAAGAGTATGACAATGCACCAGACGAATCCCAAGTCACAACCTCATTTGTTAAAACTCCTAGAGAGTGTGGATATGAAACAGATGACTCAGACAACATTGAGTTGACTCATGAAGATCCTAAACCAACAACACTCATTTCCAGTGCAGCCACTGAAATTGAAATTGATGAGTTGCAAGTTGAAATAACTTGCACTTCATCACTTGACTGATCAAACCTTTTCTTTTATGCAGGAACAGTTCACTCCACTAAATGACATATGGTACATGGACAGTGGATGTTCTAGGCACATGACTTGTGACAAGAGGTCACTTGTTAACTATGAAGAAAAGTTTGAAGGTCCTGTAGCATTTGGAAGTGATGAGAATGGAGGAAAGATTGTTGGAAAAGGAATTTTGACAAATGGAAAGGTCTCTTTTGATAATATGTTTCATGTTGAAGGTCTACAGTACAATCTGCTAAGCATATCACAAATGTGTGATAAGGGATACAAAGTTGGTTTTGATGACTCACACTGTTTCATCTTAAAACCTGAATTTGTAATCCCACCAGAAATGATTATGATGATGGCCCCAAGAAATGGCAATCTTTATGAGCTTAATATGAAAGAAGCTGTTTCAAGGGGTGGCACATGTTTTGTTTCCAAAGCCACTGAAAATGAAGCAAAATTGTGGCACAAGAAACTATGTCATGTGAATCTGAAGAACATGAACAGACTTGTTAAGGGTGAGCATGTCATTGCCTTACCTACAAGAGAGTTAAAACTGGATGATCATTGCAGTCCATGCCAGAAAGGCAAGCAGCACAAATCCTCTCATAAGAGAAAGATCATCAACTCAATTGATCATGTACTTGAATTGCTTCACATGGATCTGTTTGGTCCTGTGAGTGTGCCAAGTATAGGGAAGAAAAGATATTTTCTTGTGATCATTGATGATTATTCAAGATATACTAGGGTTTATTTCCCGAGTACAAAGGATGAGAGTGCAGAGTTGATTAAGGGTTGTGTAACAATGATTGAGAACAAACTGAATAAGAAAGTTAAATTAATGAGAAGTGATAATGGCACTGAGTTCAAGAATGGAGTCATGGAAGAATTCTGTACACAAAAAGGAATATTTCAGTAATTCTCAGCTCCTAGAACTTCTAAACAAAATGGTGTTGCAGAAAGAAGAAACAGGACACTTATTGAAGCTGCAAGAACCATGATAGCAGATGCAAATCTACCAGTTACATTTTGGGCTGAAGCCATAAATACTGTTTGCTATGTTCAGAACATGGTACTTGTTAACAAAAGGCATAACAAGACACCATATGAAATTTTCAACAATAGAAAGCCTTATATCAAGTTTTTCAAGCCCTTTGGATGCAAATGTTTTCTTCTGAACACCAGGGATTACTTGAACAATTTTCAAACTAAATCCTTTGATTGCTTCTTTGTTGGATATTCAACAAACTCAAAAGCTTACAGAGTATATGTGAAAGACCATTTGAGTGTTATTGAATCATCTGACATCATCTTTAATGAGAATCAATTCAATACAGTTGATGGTGTTGCATGGCTGTTTGATCATGAGAAATTGATAAGGTCTTTCAAGATTTATCCTGAAGACTTTGATGATTCTTTCTACAAGACCAGTGTTATTGAAAAGAAAAGAGGAAAAACATTGGACTTGGAAAAGTTATGGAAGAAAGTTGCTAATAAAGAAAAGGAATATACATTTGTAAAGGGTCCCTCAAGTGATACTATTGAACAAGATCATGGTTGTAGGTGTGCGTCTAACCCTTGGAGCCGGCCACTGGTGAGGATTCAAGTCCCGGCCGCTGTTTTGTTTTGTTATTTTTTTTAAACTGATCAAATAATATAATAATATATTAAATCATGTAATTTATATTATAAATAATATATAACCTGTAATTAATTATTATTTTGTTAAACCGACATATTAATTGAGCACTTTTTCGGAACCTTTGTTAAAACCATATATATATATATATACACATGTATGTATAATAGTTTATTATTAATTTGTTAATGGTTATAAACAATAAACTATTAATTTATAATAGTTTATAAAGGGTGTTAATCTAAAGTATATAAATATATTTAAAATTATTGTTAATTATAGTTTACGTATTCTATAAATGATCATATTTAATATAAAATATTATTATTTATTGACTATTATTTACAATATTTACTTGAAAGAAATCTTTATTAATAATGAAAATATTAATAAATACCTTAAACGTGTTTGTAGATTGAAATAAATAAATCTCGTTATATAAACTATCCAACATTTTTATAAATATTTATTTAAGAGTTTTATTAATAAAAATATACTATTTAAACTAATAAAATAATAAATATTTGAAATATTAAACTTTCGTTAGATTATACCCAATCATCAAATCCCGAGTCTCTATTGAGTTATAGGATCCATCATTCAATGCGTAAAATTTTTTTTATATATTTGTTACTTAGGATTTCTCGTCGGTGTTTTCCCGAAGAGCTTGATCTACCTTTATCTTTCTTATTGAACCATTACCATTTGCTTATTTACTAAGGTGAGTATCTCACTCCCCCTTTTTACTTATTTTTAAACCTTTTGGGGATATATGCGTTCGTAGATATTTTCTATTATATAGTATTTAAACGCAACTGTTTATCCTTGTGTGTTTATCAGTTCGCCTAACTTGCTATTTGTTTACTTGCTTTATTTGAATGTTATTGCTTACTTCGGCAACCGATGACCATTTTTATGGCAACGATTTAGTCCTTGCTTGGTAGCCAATATCCATTTATATGGATTGGTTGAGCCATTTCTTTATGATTTGCTTTCTTTATAGTTGTTTGATTGTTATGTGCTATGGCTTATCTATATCTCACAGGAACAGTTTGCACTTTTACTTATTATTATATAGTGTCTCAAATTTGGTGATTTACTCACTCAACATTGTGTTGACAAAATCTATTTTATTTTTAACACATATACAGGTCATCGTGTGATATGATTCTCAATCTTGTATTTGAAGAAAACTTAGGTTACATGCTAGAGAAGAAGATACAAGAATTAGAATATTGGATTTTGTTTTATTTGATTCAATATTAATTTATGTACTTTGGTTAAATGATGTAAATGATTATTTAATTAAATCTAATAGATATTGTTACATTTAATATTGCATGATAGTACCTTTGAAAAGCTGTGAGCAATCAATTTGCGCCCCAGCATTTCCGCCGTAGGTTGGTGATGTATTGTAAAACACACTTATTTTTCGGTACCATTTTATCATATTTTTATTACTTATTTATATAATAAATAATGTTTTTAACTCGTTTTAACTTGATTTTACAAAGTTTACTATTTTGTGCAGGTTACGAGTTTTAAAAGAGAAAAGGATCGGGTTTTTGAAGACATAAGAAACATTTATGATCAAGTTAACAAGAACAAAGCTCAAGGCCCAACCCAAGCCCACAAGAAAAAAAGGCTATCATGTATAATATATAATATATTGTAAACTAAAAAAAACCCTAGCTGGCTATACTTGCGATCGGCAGTTTCATTCACCAAAAAAGAATAATTACTAGTTGAAGGTTTGTTGACTTGTATGGTCGGCTAGTGAGTGGGTTTAAGGAGACAAGAAAAGGGTGACTTGTGGCTGGGATTTACTCCCGTAGACCAGGCAGCAAAGAAAATTAGAAACAATAAAAAAAATTTATAATCTAACAACTCCATCTACACACTTGCGATCGGAACCAGGCAGCAAAGAAAAAAGAAAAAAAAGGGTTGTTGAAGCTAGTTGGCAGCTAAGGAAAAGAAGAGGATCGTTAAGGACAACTTGGGACATCAGATCGGGGTATTTTTCATCATATAACTCAACCATAATCGATAGTAAACATTCCATAAACTTTATGTTTTTGTTTATGTTCATAACTCTTATGATTTGATCTTTAAAGTTGGATTGTTTTGCAATTGAGTTAGAGATTGAGTTGTTATTGATTATCGTTGATTGTTGAATGATTTTAATGATGTTTGTGATGATTAATATGGTGTTTATATTGAGTTATACATGTTGTCCAAAAATCATGAGTAGCTAATCTTCTTTGTTCTACCTAGGATAGATGATTATTGTTAGGTTTTAGCGAGTTTAATGGATTGTTTAATCAATATGACTTGATTTGCTATTGAAAGTTTGGTTTAATATTGAATTAGGTTATGTTTAGTGGCTGTGATTTTTCTAATTATACTCATAAACCTCTTACTTCGATTGGTTGAATAATTTTCGATTGATTGAAGCTTGTTTGATTCTTTACTTTGTGTTTAGAGTTTGATTGCGGTAGGATCAACCGTAGGGTTTTGTTGAGTGTGTTAATTGATTGAATTCAGGGGGTAAGAACCTTCTTAGAGACCGAGAGGTGATAGGAAGTACAGTCATCTCATAGCTTTTACTTGTGAGGATTAGAATTGCGTGAGAGCGAGTTCGGTTCTTGTCGGGTTTGGGTTTGTGAGCGATTAGTTGATCTACTTTATGTTTAACCAAATTGTTCCTCTATCTTGGTTGCGTATTAAATGTTTCCATTAGGTTCGTGTGTCGGTAAGTCCGAGAGGTGAGTCGGCATTAGAACACCTTAGCATTCGTTTCCCGGTTTGTTCTTAAAAGCAATTAAGTGTAAGTTAGGGTTTGTTAGTGAGACCGAGAGGTGATCTAGCTTTCTTGAGCGAACCTCAGTTGTGTCATCCTTAGATACCGGTGTCGTGAGATAATTCAATCCATTAGCTTGTTAGACCTTTAATATGGTTCTTACGTAGGTAGACGTTTTCTCCATTTGCAGTTAGGTCTCTAAGTTTCATTAAGTGTTTCGTCAAGTTAAGTTAAGTTAAGTTTATTAAGTTAGTTAAAGTAAGTTAGGTCAAGTAGTTTAATTATTTAAAACTCATTTAAAAAATATTTTTCTCAGGAAGGTCTTGTTTAGGGGTTTAGTGATCATAGACGTTTTCACGTGTCCTTGTGTTCGATACTCGGACTTCCTTAGGTCTATACTACTTGTGATCGGTACACTTGCCGTTTGTGTGTGGATTCATTAGGTGTTTCGTTATATAAATTTAAACCTTAGTTGTGAGTTACCTAGAAACAGCATTCGTTAGACGCACATCAAGTTTTTGGCGCCGTTGTCAAGGACATGGTTTGAGGCGTATTGAGAACGACTCGAGTTAGGACCTACCTTGTTTGCTACTTGTTTTTCTTTTGCTTTGTTTAAATAGTTTAGCTAATTTTAGTTTCTTTTGTTTATCTTATTAGTTGTATGCGACGTACTCGATCTCTAGGACCACCTGAATCTGAAGGATTTTCCGAAACAGAGAGTGAGTTGCGTGAGAGACGTCGTACCAGACCGTCTTCTAGTTCTTTTTCTACGTTCGTTGGTAATACTTCCTCTTCTCATACTTTTACTGAATCCGTCATTAGGGATAGGATTATGGGCGACGCACCACAGCGGAGGACAGCTGCAGACCGAGCTCGTTCGGTCGATGCTGGCGCGAGATCCAGCATTGCTCCACCACCCATCGCAGGTAACATGAATTGGCATATTCCATCGAACATTCTGAACACCATCTCTCATTTGGCTCAATTTCACGGGTTGCTCCACGAAAACCCGCATTCTCATCTCACTCGCATTGCACGTATTTGCGACACTTTTCATCTTGTCGGCGTATCCGAAGACGCCATCAAACTCCGCGTCTATTCGTTCTCACTCGTTGATCATGCGAGTTTGTGGCTTGAGTCCCTCCCACAGGGATCCATTGCTACTTGGGCCGCTATGCATACCCAGTTTCTTGAGAAATACGATCCTCCGGCTAAGGCCGCCTATTTGCGTAACCACAGTCATTCATGGAGGATACCGAGAGCTTCTACGAGGCGTGGGAGAGATTCAAAAATCTACTTGCTTTATGCCCGAACCACGGCCTGCAAGACTGGGCAGTTGTTGAGAAGTTCTATAACGGAGTGACGTACGCGACAAAGAGTATGCTTGACACGGCTGCGGGAGGTAATTTGTTGACGACGAATGATACCGATGAGTTCATTGCTTTGTTTAACCGGTTAGCCATGAGTGGATACTGGCGACCACCAGCTAAGAGCACCAAGACTGTCGACTCCCTATCACGCGGTATGCATTCGGTCGACACGAACACCGCACTCGCGGCACAGGTTGAGGCGTTGGCGAATATTGTGAAGGACTTGCAGGTGAAGAGTAAGTTGTGCGAGAGGAAGCGGTAGACTTTGTCGGTAATCCAAACAGAAATCAAAATTCTTTCAATTCTTATAATTCGGGATGGAAAGATAATCAAAATTCCAACTGGAGGAATGGAAATCCATTCGGCTTCCAGCAGCGTCAGAGTCTATTCCAGGATTCCGGTGAGGGGGCGAGTAGTGGGGAGAAGAAGTCCATGTTAGAGGAGATGATGGCACAGCAGACGCAGATGTTGTCACAGCTCATAACTCGAGAGGATTCCCGTCAGAAAGAGACCCAATTCGGGAGCACGAGTCATTCACGAGGAATCAGTGGGCATCCGTTCAGAATCTCGAGCATCAGATGGGGGAGATTGCGAGTCGATTAAACGAGAGGTCGCTAGGAACACTCCCAAGTAATACTGAGCAGAACCCGAAGGGATTCGCGAAGGATGTGACGACAAGGAACGGTGCAGGGGCACGTAGTGAGCTCGTGAGTCGGGAGGCGATGAGAGGAGTCGTTGAAGAGCATGCAGTAGATGTAGAAGAGCAGGTGGAAGAGCAGATTTAGTTGGAGTCTCCGCCGACCAAGGTGCATCAGAGGCGCAGCCTAGGAAGTACATCACAGGCCGAGGACCAGCAGTTACCCAGCACACCAGCAAGAGTCTACAAACCTAGACTTCCATATCCCGGGAGACTCCGTAGGGATAGAGACGAGAAGCATAACTCCAAATTTCTTGATCTTTTGAAACAGATTCACCTTAACATTCCATTCCTTGATGCACTCACTCAAATGCAGAAATATGCGAAGTTCCTTAAGGATATTCTTTCGAACAAGGAGAAGTTAGTTGAGGTCTCTTCCATCCCATTGAGTGCTAGTTGCTCTACAGTCTTGCAGACAAAGTTACTAGAAAAGGTGTCTGATCCTGGGATTTCACGATTCCATGCATCTTAAGTGATGATACGGTGGTTTATGCGTTGGCGGATCTTGGTGCCAGTATTAACCTCATGTCGTATTCCGTGTATCGCAAGTTGGGTTTAGGCGAACCTCGTCCTACCCGGATGAGTATCCAGCTTGCTGATCGTTCTGTGAAATACCCCCGAGGGGTGGTCGAGAACATGCTTGTTCGTGTCGACAAGTTCATCTTCCCGGTGGACCTTTTCATCTTGGACATGAACGATGATGATAGTGTCCCGCTTATCTTAGGCTGGCCATTCCTTGCCATTGCACAGGCTTTGATCGAAGTCTGCAAGGGTAAGTTGATTTTAAGAGTTGGGGATGAAAACGTCACCTTTGACATTTGACAGTCACTGAAACACCCCAAGTCTGCTGATGACTCCTTATACTTCATTGATACCATCATAGAACATGTTGAGGAGTTTTTCAGCGAGATCTGCCTCCGACACCCAGATTCTAGATAGGGAGATTTCGGAGATTGAGATGGTTGCCATGACCGATCAGTCCTTGTATGACGACACTGAGTCACATGGCCCTGAATCTGGGGTATCTGCTGAGATCGTACGAGACGATCCTATGGACCGACCTTCTATCGAGAGTCCTTCTCCTTCCTTAGAGCTTAATGATTTGCCTGCCTATCTGGAGTATGCGTTTTTAGATGAAGAGAGGAAGCTGTCGATTATCATTGCATCTGCTTTGACGGAGGTCGAGAAGGAGAAGTTGTTGAAGGTGCTACGAGAGCACAAAGAGGCGATTGCATGGAAGATTATCGACATTAAGGGTATCAACCCTTCATTTTGCACTTATAAAATCTTCATGGAGGATCATTTGAAAACTGTCGTTCAGCCGCAACAGCGGCTTAATCCGAAAATGCAAGAGGTTATGAAGAAGGAGATCATTAAACTCCTTGATGCGGTGATCATTTTCCCCATTTCTGAGAGTGCTTGGGTAAGTCCAGTTCAAGTGGTTCCTAAAATGGGTGGCATGACTGTCATCACCAATGAGAGGAACGAGCTCATTCCCACTAGGACTGTGACTGGATGGAGAGTCTGCATCGACTATCGCAGACTGAATGATGTCACCAGGAAAGACCACTTTCCTTTACCCTTCATTGATCAGATGTTGGAGCGTTTGGCAGGTCAACAGTACTACTGCTTCTTAAATGGTTTCTCTAGGTATTTACAAGTTCCGATAGCTCCCGATGACCATTATAAAATCACTTTTACCTGCCCGTACGGAACGTTTTCCTAAAAACGTATGTCGTTCGGATTGTGTAATGCTCCGGCCACATTCCATAGGTGTATTGTGGCCATTTTCCATGATATGATCGAGGACTCCATGGAGGTATTCATGGACGAATTTTCCATATTTGGGAGTTCCTTCGATCATTGTTTGTCTAATCTTGAGAGGATGATGTCCCGCTGTATTGACACCAACCTGGTCCTTAACTGGGATAAGTGTCATTTCAGGGTTCGCGAGGGCATTTTATTGGGGCATCGGATTTCGAGTGCGAGGATAGTGGTTGACCGAGCGAAGGTCAAGACCATTTCTAATCTTCTCCCGCCCACTTCTGTGAGAATTCATTCGAAGTTTTTTAGGTCACGCCGGGTTCTACCGCCGGTTCAGAGAAAGCACGTTCTCATGTCAATACGTTCATGTGATGGTTTAGCAGAAACATGTGTAGTTGAAGTTGACGATAAACTCCAGCAATTGAACCCATATCCAAGTCATCAAAAGTCACATATTTTCGTTTCATATAAAAATCCAAATTCAAACAATTTGAAAAGCTTTGTAAAGAAACAGTTACATTTGACTTTACAAACTGAACATTTTTAGCAGATTTTAACAAACTTTTCGCTTTTATCAACGAATCTATCACTTTTGATGTCTTAACTTTCACAAACTTGTTCTCAAGGTCTTGTACCTTAGAAGTTTCATTGTGAAAGACACTTTCAATCAATTCGGGTTTGATGATATCGAGTGAAATGTCTTTTTCAGTGAACATTGTGCTTATCCCTTTAAGCTTAAACACACGAGCGGTTGATCGCTTAGAAACAGTAGGATTGATAAAACGTATCAAATCCTCATCATAAATTTAAGGTTTTTCTGATTTCTTGGTCTTCACCGGTTTAACCTTAACGTTTTCCTCTCTCTTCACTTGGGATGTGTGTGAATCATACACAGCCTCCTCAAATTCATGAGGTTCACATAAAATGTGATTTGAACTTGGAATGCTCTTGTTTTTGTGGATCACTTCTGGTTCATACACATCTTCAATGATAACTTTTTCAACATTCTCTACAAACACTTTATTGCTTTCGACATGATGTTTTTGATTTGATGATTGGACTTTAGCAATATCAGATTTTACTGGTTTAGGTTTTTCAGAAACAATAGGTTCATTCACAGTCACTTCTTCTTCTTTTCTAGCAAAATGATTTGTCGTATAATCATTGTGAAATGGTGGTGGTACTTCAACAAAACCTACACCCTTTTTAGAATATTTTTGTTTACCAGATACTTCTATTAACTCATCTAGCAAAAATGATGAATTTCTAAATTTGCCAACTTATTTTTCAACTCAAGAACTTCTTTCTCAAGCTTAGTTATCTTAGAACGATGTTTCAAGATTTCTTGAAATTCTTGATCGTTGATTGTCATTTTGACAGACAATTCAGCCTTAAGGTCATAATTACTTACATACAATGCTTCGATTTTCTCCCCAGATCTCATTTGAGATTCTAAAGATTGTCTATAAGTATCTTTAAGTGAAGCAATTTCTCTTACTAAACAATCATTATGGTTTTTCAATGATTCTAACTTAGGCTTGTTTTTCTCACAATCAACACAAGACACATTAGCAGATAAATTAACAGAGTTAGGATAAAAGAACTAACCTCGTTAATTTTGGCCATGCAGGCAAAGGCAGTTGGTTGCTTCTCACATGAGTCATCAGTATCAGACTCAGTTTCATTGTCAGAAGATAGCTCACTCCCACTTGCATCTTGGAAATTCTCATTTGATTCAAACATGGCTAAGTTTGCATGATTTTCATTGCACAACAACCTTTGTGACCAATCAGTTCCATCAGCAGTCAGCAATGCTTGTGTTCTAGAGGCAGGTGGTCTCTTTTCAGAAGACGTATCAACATCATTACCCCGTTTCACAGAAGAACTACGATCTTGACTTTGAGAACCAGTGTATTCCTTCTTCGGTTATCACACTCCTTGGCAAAATGTCCAAACCCTTGACAGTTAAAACATTTAATTTTCAGTTTATCGAACCCATCCTTCTTGTTTAGTGATGGAAGATCTTTGACAGTCCTTTGTATGAACTTTTTCACCTTTCTGACAATCATTGCCATATTCCATTTTAAATCCATGAGCTCTAACTCGTCAGGATCAATTTGGTCATAATCCTCATCATTCAACTCGCTCGTTGCAATTTTACTACTAACCAGATTCTCATAAGAAGTCATGAAGGCAGACAAAAAGGCAAAATTTTGTTCAGCCTCCTTCATGTTCACATTCGGTGGTGCTGAGAATTGATTTGCAGTAGCCGAAGTTCCAGAACCACCAGAGGAACTGGAAGCACCAGATGACCCAGAACTTCCAGCAGTTAAAAAGCATGCACGTGGATCACTATAAATTGTTGTAGCATTATCACTTGCATTCTGAGTGAGAAATTCAGTGATCGGAGAAATTATTGAACTCAAAGGCATACTTCCACCATAAAAGGCTGGATCTTGACTTTCCTTTGATGACTTTTGACACCTTAGATCATATTCTCGTGCTTCAATCTTTTTCATGAATTCAGAAGCAGTCAGATCTTCATTACTGAAATAAATATTCTCTTTCAACACCATTAAGAAATTTGAGTATGAACTCGGTAAAGCACTTTTAATCGTATCTAACTTATATGATTCAGAACGTTCAATCTTTAATTTGTCCATCTCAACAATTATATGATTGAAGCGAGTTGTCATTTCTTCAGCAGTCTCACCTTTGAGTAAGTTAAAATTTCTGAATTGAAATTTTAACATTACTTTCTTACTTTCCGCGGTATTACCCATACTTCTCATTCGGATGTGTTGAAACAAAGAAGCACTAATCTTGATGATACCCACTTGATGAAAGATAGTATCTGGTAAAGACATGGTAAGAGTCGAATATGCTTTTGTTTCTATCTCTAACGCCTTGTTCTCCTCTTGAGAATATTGTGAAATAGCTATAGGCGAGAATCCAGTTGTTTCATCTCCAATAATCGGTACAGTATACACTTCATCAAGACAATAGGAACAATCTGGATGAACAGAACCCATATGAGTAGGAAAACGAGGTTCCCATTTAGCAAAGTCACTAAATTTCATCAGTCGAGGACACTTGGAATGAGATCCAATTTCAGTGTCCAATTGTAACATTTGTTGCATGAGTACATTTTGAGAAGCTAACGCGTACAAACCATCCATCTTGATAAGTAACAAACAATCAAATTTCAAGGACTAAACTTGAAAATATGTTAACAAACTGGGAACAGTAAGTATAACGAATTGTGAACAGTGTTTGTAACGAACTAAAATAACGAATCAATTATATGAATTGAATGTTATCTGAGTAACGAACAAGGAACAATATCACACGAATTAGGTTATGACGAATTGGTAACAATTCACCAACGAATTAGGTCAAGTTGATGAATCAGTGCTGACGAAATAGATTAACGAATCCAAATTCAATGTAATGAATCTCTGAGTCAACTTAACGAATCAGATTAACGAATCTCTGATTCAAGGTGACGAATCAAACTAACGAATTAGCTACGGTTGATAAGGAATCAACTATAATTAATTAACGAATCAGGTTGTTATAACGGTTATAACAAACTCTGACAAACTTTTCCACATGGCAAAAGTTTGTTAGACACAAGGTTTAACGAATCAGTTCTAATGCTTAACGAATTAAGTAGCACGAATTAGATTATATAATGAAATAATATGACGAATTGAAGATTATAACGAATCTTCAACCTGATGATGAAGTTCTTCAAATCTTCATCATCAATTTCCAGATTTATGGAAAATGAAGAACACACTCAAGCCCAAATAGATCCGTAATACTCACTCGATACAACACCAAATCGTTCAACCAAATCCTCAAATTACTCGTATACTCAACGCGAATCCAAATCGCAACATCTCGTCTGCTAATTCAATCAATTCCAAATCCAATTTAGACCAAAACCAATCCTCTGTTTTGGCAAATATCATATCCAAACCAAAACAAAAACAATCCAATCCAATCTCCAATTCCAATCAACCAAACACTCTCAATACCTTAATAACCACATATCAATCACAAATCAATCCATAATCATCTAATTCAACTGAGAATTTAACCAAATTCAAACCGTAACTAAATAAAACCAAACTTATATGAATCTTCAATTAACAAATTAAAAACATTATATTAAGAGAAATCGAACCTCGAAAGCTCTGATACCACTAGAGAACAGCTCAGATCTGAGATCTAAGATACAAATACGATTAACACGGATCTAGTTCATATTGATTACTCGTGATAGTTATAGATTATATGTATATATGTTATATTATTAGTATTAGTTGTAGCATGTAATAGATTAAACGAAGTTCTGGATCGAGAGAGAATCGGACAGAGTATGGATACTTTAATTCCCAAAAACTTAAATTAACAGAAGATAAAGCCTCTATATATAGAAGATGGATTCTAGTTCGTTATACATTCCGAAACTAACTAGTATCCACTTCGTTACATTACATTACAAATAATTAAACATAACGAACTAAACTTCCATTCTTTAATCATCCTTAACGAATTGGGAGGAACATTATCTTAACCATCTAGTTCGTTAAACATCCTTAACGAACAAGACTGACTTTAACGAACTAACTTAATATAATAATATTTCTTTTCATTAATAAATAGAAAACAATAAATACAAAGACTCGAGACGCAGGACCATGCACTAACAACACTCAAATTCAAAACATTAATACAACCAATTCAAACTCGTTCATTAACCCCATTGATTAAAATTTTAATTCATTTACCCATACTCATCCTCGCAACAACAACAACAACCACAACAAGCACAAGTCTAAACATAAAAATTATGATGTTAATCAAGTTAATCCTCAACCTCGACAAAAAACTCCCCAACGGTATTCACTCGTTATGCCCACTAGTAACTTTCATCATTCGATTCAATCCTCATGTCGTTTTTGCACCCAATGTAATCGCTTCGATCATCCTTGCATATACTTTCCTTACACCGTCTAATGCATAAGTTTTCCCGTAACATTCTTCCCCTCATGCTCAACCTGATGCCCCTACTATCTGTGCTTGTTAGCATTCAGGAGATCCTAGTCCTCCCCGCGATATGTACCCTCAGATTTTCCAAACTAATCAAGTTCAAACTACAGTTCCACCCTACTACACTACCCACCAAGTCCAAATCTATCGATCCCTTGTTCTTCAAGCTTCTCTCGTCAAGCAAGATAACCCATACTTAACCCAAACATATCAGATTCTGCACCCGCAAGTTCAAGTTTACCAAGCCTACTCTAACCAATCAACCCTCTTGCAAACTGTTCGAGCTCCAGTTACCCAAGCGATGTTGAATATATCTACCTGACCGCTCAAGCTCTCATGGATCAAATTATCCAAGACGCTTAAGTTTCAAGGTTCTAAGTCATGCGCAACTGAAGATTTATACTACTAGAAGACTTCACCGCTCGTCGTGTTCTATCTTATCTGAATTTGACTTTTCTACCTTGTATCGACTATTTAATAAATTTTGAATTAACGTTTTTATGAATTTTTGAAATACCAATTAAGATTTTCTATTGGTATTCCCCTCTAATAGAGTTTAAAATTATCGAAGGGTTGTTTTATAAAATTCTCCATTTTAATAACTAAACTATACACTTTTGCCTATTTAAAGACGTCTCACTTAAAACTCATTTCCCTAAAGGATTTCTATTCTTAAAAATTATATTTTCAAACGTTTTGTAAATCCACATGATGTGACGAATCAAGTGGACCATCCGATGATAAAAATAATTATGGTCCGGAACATAATTATTGAAGTCCTCGCATGAAAATCATGATGCGTAAGATTGTGTGTCATAATATAGAATCGAAATTAGTTGGGACAACGATACAAATGTAAAGATGATAAGGACACGGTGGATACGCCGCTGGTACATCCTATATATAAGTGACCTTATCGGATATGCATTTGGAGCGGTATTTTAACTATTCAAAGTTCGGTGTTATGATAAATTTTTAAATTTTATTTCAAAATTTTCTTTTCCTCAAACTTTAAGGGTGTTGTTATAGTATTCTTTAATTTCGGGACGAAATTCTCTAAAGTAGGGGAGACTATAACAACTCAGATTCTCTGAATTAATATTTATATCCATTACCATACCCGATTATGTTCTGAAAATTTTATCGAAAAAAAAACATCGCGTTAATCGAGTATTTATTATCATATTAATTGTTTATTATGCTTAATATATATAAAAAAAATAACTTTGATTTATATTCAAATTTAACCCAAAACTCAACATTAATCTCAGTTTGTTCCCACCTTAATAGCTCAGGGACTAACCCGCAATTAAACTAAAAAGACTTTATTATATCTTTTAACCCAAACCCGGATCCTAAACCGAAACCGGTATTCAAACCCGTAAACCTTGACCCATATCGATTTCTTGAGCCCTAATATATGTCTTATTGTTGGAATTGATCTCGTCAAATCATATATATGTATATTGCGACCATAACCGACTCAATAATTATAGAATCAGATCAAAAAACGATCTCGTTGATATAATATCGAACCCGTTAATATCTGAATATAGGTTATACGTTTTCTGTTCATATTAATGCAATTAAACTTGTATATACATTCCTACACCCATCGCGAACCATAACTCTAACTTGAATTGCGTTACTAATTGCTGAATCTATCCATCGATCATCATCCTTGCCGTTGGGTTTCATTGTGGCCGTTCATCACCTATTAATCTACTAATCAGGTAATTAAACATTGGAGCATAGTCTTTTTGATTCGTCTAATATTAACCCTAACATTAATTAAGTTATCAGTTAACGGATTTAACGATTTGATTTTTAGGGTTCTTGAGTATAGTTGTTCTTTTGTCTGTCCGTTTATACATGATATTCAGGTATTATAATTAGGTGGCATGTAGTGCAGTTGGTTGTAGGTGTGCGTCTAACCCTTGGAGCCGGCCACTGGCGCGGGTTCATGTCCCGGCGAGGCCCTGTTTTGTTTTGTTATTTTTTTTAAACTGATCTAATAGTATAATAATATATTAAATCATGTAATTTATATTATAAATAATATATAACCAGTAATTAATTATTATTTTGATAAACTGACATATTAATCGAGCACTTTTTCAGAACCTTTGTTAAACTATATTTACTATATATAATACACCAAACAAGGGCAAATTAAGACACCAAGTTTTTAAGTAATTTACAACTTGTAATGCATATGATACATCTCATAAAGCACCTAAGATAAGGACAAACTTGTTTATTACTACTTAAAAATAATTACAATATTTCCCCTTTTACTTAACTCAAGTTTTGTAAATTTATAAAATAGTATCAACTTTGGTCCATCATCTTTACTCATATATTCCTTATAATTTCAATTTTAAACTAACTTCCCACCAACGATTTTTAAACGGCAATAACTTTTCCGTACGTTAATAACCTTTTTAAAAAATTACACCATAAAAATGAACATTCTATTGTCTTTAATTTGAGTATGGTATTGTTATATTTTTTTTTTCAATTAAAAAATTTAACATGTAAACTATGTCTGTTTTCTTAATTCAGTTTTGACTTTTTTAAGTTAAACCGTGAGCCAAACCGCCAGTAACATTTTGTTGTCGTTGAAGACCAAACACACAGTTGAAAATTTAATCTGAATTATTACTTATAGTTTAGTTTCACGGTTGGAGCTTTAATTATAAATTTACCGTCCGGTCAGGTTTTATATGGTCGGTTTTCGGTGTAAACTGCAAACTAACTATTTTCTATGGTTTAAAAAATTAGAAACCTCATTACCAAGAAAGGAAAAAACCAACTATGAAACCAAACCGATGATTAGTAATTTTAACGGTTTCAAGGTTTAAAACTAACCATGAACATCTATAATTGTTACGTGATTATTAGAATTTAGTGTTACCCGCTGCATCGCGCAGGCACCCGTCTAGTGTGTGTATATATATATATATATATATATAATAGTTTATTTATTAATTTGTTAATGATTATAATGCTTATAAATGGTGTTAATCTAAAGTATATAAATATATTTAAAATTATTGTAAATTATTTACGTATTCTATAAATGATCATATTTTATATAAAATATTATTATTTATTGACTATTATTTACAATATTTACTTGAAAGAAATATTTATTAATAATGAAAATATAAATAAACTAGTTTTTTTCCCTTGTGCGTTGCGCTGGGCAGCTGAAATCTAGTTATGTATCCTTCGTGAATTCGGCCGGCTTCGATTACGTTCTTTACGGTACATAAACTTAAAAAAAATCATATAGCTTATGATATAAATAATAACATGTTTAAAATGATGTTTATACTGTCAGGAAAACTCGGATGTTGCGTGGCAACTCGACAAAAATTCGGTCGATCTCGGTTACGACACATTTCAAACTACATTTATTCGGTCGGTAAAACATGTACGTTGTGGCGCGTGGTGACTCAACACGAATTTGGTCGGTCTCGGTTTCAACACATTTCAATGTACGTTTATTCGGTTGGTAAAACCTGGGCGTTGCAAGGGTACTCGACGCGAATTCAATCAGTTTTGTTAACGTTCGTTATGGTACTCAAACTTAAAAATGTTACATAAAAATATATAATATCTTAAACGTGTTTTTAGATTGAATAAAAAATCTCGTTATATAAACTATCCAACAATTTTATAAATATTTATTTAAGAATTTTAGTAATAAAAATATACTATTTAAACTAATAAAATAATAAATCTTTGAAATATTAAACTTTCGTTAGATTATAACCGATCATCAAATCCCGAGTCTCTATCGAGTTATAAGATTCATCATTCAATTCGTAATTAGTTTTTTAAATATTTGTTACTTAGGATTTCTCGTCGGTGTTTTCCCGAAGAGTTTGATCTACCTTTATCTTTCTTATTGAACCAATACCTCTTGCTTATTTACTAAGGTGAGTATTTCACTCCCCCCCCCCCCCCCCTTTTACTTATTTTTAAACCTTTTGGGGATATATGCGTTCGTAGATATTTTCTATTATATAGTATTCAAACGCAACTGTTTATCCTTGTGTGTTTATCAGTTTGCCTAACTTGTTATTTGCTTACTTGCTTTATTTGAATGATATTGCTTACTTCGGCAACCGATGTCCATATTTATGGCAACGGTTTAGTCCTTGCTTGGTAGCCAATGCCCATTTATCTGGATTGATTGAGCCCTTTCTTTATTGTTTGCTTTCTTTATAGTTGTTTGATTGTTATATGCTACGGCTTATCTGTAAATCTCACAGGAACAATTTGCACTTTTACTTATTATTATACTAGGTTAGAACCCGTGTATTACACGGGGTGGTAATAAAACATAAACAATCAAAAAATAAATATAATAATATAAATACTTTAAACAATCTTACTTTTGTTTTGGTGAAGTTATTTAAAAGTTGTTCTTGGATTTTAATGCTCAACTGACACGACTCTAGAACTATTTAACATTTTAATCATTTTCTTTTCTCGTTAAATCTTTCAACTTAAAACATTTGACACTATGACAAACCCAAAATAGGAAAACATATAATTTAAAATGAATAAATATTGAATAACTGGTCTTAAAGGAAGCATTTAAAACATGAAATTGATATAATATGAAGCTTATGATAGTAAAGACGACTTGTCAAAATAGTTATGATCTAACCATATATGATATAAGTAATATGCTACAGGAAACGAATGAACCAGGTGTCACAATATATAAAACGATGATGTGTATTTATTACCTTGGTTGAATCATTAAAAAAATCAACCTGTCACACCCTCAAAATCCACTAACGGAGTTTTACCGTCAGAGGGTGTGAACTGGCAGGATCGGAATCATCAGTTATAATCAAACCATAAAATAAAGTTTCAAAACCATGAAAACATTTACGAGTAATTAAATGCGGAAGCGTAAAAACCTTTAATCAAAAGTTGTGTCACGCAGGACGACTTAAAACAAAAGATAACCGTTAAAAATAAGTTTGCAGAACAAAAGCGTTTTCAATCAATACATGTTCCTAAACCGCGCGCCCGCCTCGGCTACCTGAGAATAACATACTAAAAGTGTCAACACAAGGTTGGTGAGTTCACAAGTTATATAAAAATAAATCGTTTAGCGTTTGCGTTCAGCGTTACAGCGTTACAGCGTTTTGCGTTACAGCGTTACTGCGTTTTGCGTTACCAGATAGTGTTATGTAAAATTATATAGCGATAGGTAGCTAGTCTATACAACAAGTATTACTAAGTGTTCGACACCGAAGCTGACTCGTTTATTAAGTGCCTTGTCACCAGGTCCTCCAGACCATGGTACGTGTTAGCCAAAATTACACCCGCTCGACTTCCAGTCGAGTTTAGCGTTGGGTGGGGTTTGTCAAACCCAGTAGTACTACTCAACAGTGACTCGCTATTCTAAATATTAACCGGTTCGATATGTAGGACTTCAAATATTTCGTTTGCCACTTAGCCTTTACAAGTGATATATAATTTATAACAAAATCTTAAATGCGTTGTGGAGTATGTTATCTCCCCCAAGTGAAAAACGTTTGAAAACAGTTTAAAGAGGGGAAAGTGAAACTCACTGTTTGCGAAGAATTTCCCAAAATAAATCACCAAGATGCGCGTCACCGAAAAACTCTCTCTAACGTTCTAAAACAACAAAGAGATTTTTCTAAGTGTCGGAATATTATCGAGTCTCTAGACCCGGCACATAATACCTATGCACATAACATGTTTCGTGTTTCGTTTGTGAATCGTTGGTGACTTAAACAAGTGTTTTTGTGACACATTACATGTGTAAGCAATCATATACGTGTCATGTATTCATAACGTACGTTACTAGCAATTATTCCCCGTAAGGGCATTTTGGTAAACAAATAACACTTAACTAGCCATTATTCCCCATGAGGGCAATTTGGTCAAATCATGGCAATCAATTAGAAATTATTCTCCGCAAGGGTATTTTGGTAAAAACATAACAATTATATAACAAGTATCATGTTTCATGCATTTTTACACAACTCAGCAGCTAGTTTCACCGAGACAGAAATCCTACTAGAAAGATTGTACTATTTCACCGATCATAGCATCTTAATTAATTTACCAAAAATCATCACAGAAGCACATATGTCTTAGGTTTCTAGAACATATTTTATTACATTTTTATTCCTCACAGTTTTCTCACAATCATCAAATCATTACATCAAACTCATAACAGTCAAATTCATGCGCAACAGAATGTTATATACAATTTCCATTAAACGAAAAATCCAATAAATGCAAGACCACTTGGGTTAGGTTCCTAACTCAATGAGTCAACTTCCAGAAGTGGAACCAACCCAATTGGTCTCGTAGTTCATGAGATATAACATTTACAACATAACCTAACAGCAGGTCTAACAGCTCAGCTTTGCACAACGTTTTTGTAAAATCATAAAAGTTAACCTTTACTTGTCCAAAAATTACAAATTTATACTCTATAGAAACTAAACTCAACCTAGTTTACTGTAGTACCAATAATCTCAACCAATTTTCATATTTACACTACGTTACAGTCACTTAAACATCAAATACACATTTTGTCCAGAAACTGTTTGAATCCAAACTCAACATATTAACAATCTATGAACTATCATGCATTCATATGACCCTCTAGACTCCATAAACACCATCCATGCACATCAATTACATATTACATACTTGATTAGGGTTTGTGTTTGAACTCAAATCAAAGACACAACAATTTACATGCAACAAGATTCAATCTAGTTATCAAATCATAACAACAATCATAATAACTATACACACACACCAAAATCGGCTGCTAGGGTTTACAATTAACCCAACAAACATCAAAATCAATTAACAAGGATGTGAAGGATGATCAATTATACCTTCCTAGCACCTAGTTCTTCAATCAAACACTTGATTTGATGGTTGAATGTGTGTATAGAGTGGACGGCAGCCAAGGGAAGGGGGTTTGGGGTTTCCGATCGGGTTAGGGAGAAAGAGAATAGGTTAGGGTTAAGGTTATTAGTATATAGTTATAATAATAATAAGTTACACTCAAGTCCCTCCACTATCAATTGTTGTTTTTCTAACTTAACTAACTAGTTTACATCTTGAGTTAACGTTTATAACCATGTTATCACATAACACATAAGTCTAACACATAATTATCACATAATTACTGTTTTGACGTTTTTCGTTTATTCATCAATCGTTTGCGTCAACTCGTTTGCGTTTCGGTGCAATTCCCGAAAGACTACACATGTAGTAAGTGTTAAGCGTCATTTAAACCCTAGTTTAAATGTAATGAAGTGTGCGTTATAGATTCAATGATCTTAAGTTTGAATTGACGAAGTTGAGTTAACCTGAAATTGACGATTGTCACATCATTCCCATGTTAAAGAATTTTCGTCCCGAAAATTTGAGTCAAGTCGTGACGAGTGTCTGAAAGAGTAAGAAAAAATTTCAGTTTGTCAAATCATCCCCTAGTAGAAAGAAATTTCGTCCCGAAATTTAATTCATACCTCCGGTGATGTCTGACGGTTTGCCGAGTTTCGCGGTTTTCTGTGTTTGGTTAGCCCTTCAAAAAGGTGGGGATACTTTTTCATCATTTGATCCTCGCGTTCCCATGTTAACTCCGGTCCACGTCTCGAGTTCCAACGAACTTTAACGATTGGAATTTTGCTGTGTTTGAGCGTTTTGGTTTCCCAATCCAAAACCTCGACTGGTTCCTCAATGAAACGTAACTGTTCATCAACTTGCAGTTCCTCCAAAGGAACTACTTGGGTTTCATCGGACAGGCATTTCTTCAAATTTGATACGTGGAATACATCGTGCACGCCACTGAGTTCTGTTGGTAGGTCCAGTCGGTACGCCACCGGACCAATGCGTTCAGTTATCCGGTACGGACCAACATACCGTGGGTTGAGTTTGTTTCGCTTCCCAAAGCGAACCACACCTTTCCAAGGTGAGACTTTGAGTAACACTCGATCGTTCACTTGAAATTCGAGGGGTTTTCGGCGCATGTCGGCGTAACTCTTTTGGCGATCTCGTGCTGCTGCCATGCGATTTCGGATTTGAACAATCTTTTCCGAAGTTTCGAGTACCAGTTCCGGACCAGTGATCTGTCACCCACCTCTGCCCAGCAGAGTGGTGATCGACACTTCCGTCCGTACAGCGCTTCAAACGGCGCTGCCTTAATACTTGCGTGGTAGCTGTTATTGTACGAAAACTCTACCAAGGGTAAGTGGGGTTCCCAACTTTTTCCGAAATCCAATACGCAGGCACGCAACATATCCTCCAGGGTCTGAATAGTTCGCTCACTTTGCCCATCCGTCTGAGGATGGTATGCTGTGCTCATATCGAGACGGGTGCCTAGTGCGCTTTGCAGCGACTTCCAAAAGTGCGAAGTGAAACGAGAATCTCGATCAGAAATGATTGAGACAGGCACTCCGTGTCTAGACACTACTTCCTTCATGTAAACACGAGTCAGTCTTTCCATTTTGTCCGTTTCTTTAATCGCTAGGAAGTGTGCCGATTTAGTCAACCGGTCAACGATCACCCAGATGGTATCGCATCCCGTCGGTGTCTTAGGTAAACCCGTAATAAAATCCATTGAGATGTGTTCCCATTTCCACATTGGGAGTTCCGGTTGTTGCAGTAGACCAGATGGTTTCTGGTATTCTATCTTGACTCTAGCACAAGTCAAGCATTTGCTCACGTAGGTGGCAATGTCGGCTTTCATGTTCGGCCACCAGTAAAGTGCCTTTAAATCATGATACATTTTATCTGAGCCAGGGTGGATAGAATATCGGGACTTATGTGCTTCGTCCATCACTAGAGTTCTCAACTCTCCGTATCGTGGAACCCAAATCCGGTTCTCAAAATATCGGACCCCGTCCGATTTGGTTTCAATTTGCTTGTTCATGCCCCGCATGAGTTCCGATGGAAGATTATCATCTTTCAAAGCTTCAAGTTGTGCATCGCGAATCTGATCGGGTAAGCTGGCATGAATCGTGAGTTGCAATGCTCGCACTCGTCTGGGTTTATATGTTTCTTTTCTGCTGAGGGCGTTGGCCACCACATTGGCCTTGCCAGGGTGGTACTTGATGGCACAATCATAATCCTTGAGCAGCTCGACCCAACGATGCTGTCGCATGTTCAGCTCCTTCTGATCGTAGATATGTTGGAGACTCTTGTGGTCGGTGTAAATGGTAAACTTGGTACCGTACAAGTAATGCCTCCATATCTTAAGAGCAAACACCACAGCTCCAAGTTCCAAATCATGGGTCGTGTAGTTCTTCTCATGAACCCGTAGTTGTCGAGAGGCGTAGGCTATAACCTTCTCGAGTTGCATCAGCACACAACCGAGACCTTGTATAGATGCGTCACAGTGTACCTCAAAATTTTCCGTTCCCTCGGGGAGGGCTAAAATAGGGGCGCTGCAGAGTTTGGTTTTCAATAGTTGAAAGGCGGATTCTTGCGCGTCACCCCAATTGTACTTAGTGCCTTTGTGAGTTAAAGCGGTGAGGGGTTGAGCAATCTTTGAAAATCCCTCGATGAAACGCCGGTAGTAGCCGGCCAGTCCTAGGAATTGTCGCACCTCAGTCGGAGTCTTAGGTGCTTCCCAGTTTTTGATGGCCTCTACCTTACCGGGATCGACATGGATACCATTCTCGTTGATCACATGCCCTAAAAAGTGAACCTCGCGAAGCCAAAATTCACATTTCGAGAGTTTAGCATACAGTTGTTCCCTCTTCAATAATTCCAGAATTACCCTTAGGTGCTCTTCATGGTCAGTTTCGTTCTTGGAGTAGACGAGAATATCATCAATGAAAACAATCACAAACTTGTCGAGGTACGCCTTGCATACTCGATTCATGAGATCCATAAATACAGCTGCTGCGTTGGTTAGGCCAAAAGGCATAACCGAAAACTCGTAGTGACCATACCGTGTTCTGAAAGCCGTCTTTGAGATATCTTCTTCGCGCACTCTTAGTTGGTGATAACCAGATCGCAGATCGATCTTCGAGTAGTAACTCGATCCTTGAAGCTGGTCAAACAAATCATCAATTCAGGGTAAAGGATAACGGTTCTTGACCGTCACCTTGTTCAACTCCCGGTAGTCGATATACATGCGGAAAGTCCCGTCTTTCTTTCGGACAAACAAGACAGGGGCTCCCCATGGCGATGAGCTAGGTCGGATAAAACCCTTATCCAACAAATCTTGCAACTGAGTGGACAACTCCTGAAGTTCCGCCGGTGCGAGCCGATACGGGGCTGTGCTATGGGTGCTGCACCGGGTGTCAACTCGAGTTGGAATTCGACTTGACGAATAGGAGGGAGTCCGGGCAAATCCTCCGGGAAAACTTCCGGAAAATCTCTCACAACCGGTATATCTTCAATTCGTTTCTCCTCCGCAGGTTTCTCAACAATCTGTGCCAAAATTGCCGGATGACCCTTTCGTAGATACTTCTGCGCCTTCATAAGGGTAATGACGCTGGTGGTCATGCCGCTTCTCTCTCCTCGGACCGACATGATCTCGCCGGAAGGGGTGGTAATGTGCACTATCTTATCGTGGCATATAATCTCCGCTCGGTTCTCGGATAACCAGTCCATGCCGACAACGACATCGAAACTACTAAGCGTAAAAGGAATAAGGTCGATATCAAAGACATGACCTGACAGTTTTAACTTACATCCCGCAAGTACATGAGTCGTTACTATAGTCTTACCGTCAGCTAATTCAACAGGAAACTTAGCATCTAACGGAATTGGAGTTAAGTCTAAGAGTTGACTAAAGGCTTTCGACACAAAACTCCTATCAGCTCCAGTGTCAAACAATACAGAAGCAAAACAATCGTTTACAGGGAACTTACCAGTTACCACGTGCGGATCATTGCGGGCTTGACCCGACCCAATTACAAACGCTCTTCCCTTGCCATTGCTTCCACCATTACTGCCACTTCCATTACCCCCATTGTTGTCATTCTGTTTCAGCTTGGGGCAATCTTTTCTGAAATGACCTTCTTGCCCACATTCAAAACATCCCTTCGTCGTCATAGGTGGCTTAGGAGCACCCTTTGCCGCAAGGTCTCCTCTACATTCTTTCGCTTGGTGACCCGTCTTTCCGCATCTCTGACACTTGGCACGGTCACACTGGCCAACATGATGATAGTTGCACCTGTTGCACTTTGGATATTTCCCAGCATATCCGCTCGAAACCTGCCCGCTACCGTTGTTGTTGTTGTTGTGATTCTGAGTGTTAAAGCTCCGAGCGAATTCGGGCTTACGGTAGTGCTGTTGCGGTGGGAGGTTCGAGGATGAAGATCTGGTGTTGTCAAACTTCCTCTTCCCGCTGCTCGGGTTGCTGTTGCTGTTGTTGTTATGACTCGGGTTGTCACGGGCTTTAACGGTCGAACCCCTAGGTGGTAACGCACCTTGGGTCACAGCCTGATCCGTCAGTTTGTGAGCTAAACGGATCGCTTGTTGGATCGTGGCTGGTCTGGAAGACGTCACCATGCCTTGAATCTGCGGTGCTAATCCATCAATGTACATTTCTATCCTCTTGCTCGGCGGATCCACCATCCGCAGACACATCACAGCCAACTCGTGCGAACGAGTAGTGTATGCTTCGATTTCCGAGCCCACTATCTTCAGTGACCAAAATTCCGACTCTAACTTCGAAATCTCCTCTCTCGGACAGTACTCCTCTCGCATCATATTTTTTGAACTCCTCCCAGTTCATCGCATTAGCCAGTTCCAATCCAAGGATCTGGACGTTCGAATTCCACCAAGTGAGGGCAGAATCCTCAAGTGTTCCAGCAGCGAATTTGACCCTACTGGCAGGGGGACAATTACACATCTCAAAGGCCGACTCGGCCTTCCCAGCCCAACGCAGGAAGCCTATAGCTCCCTCAGTGCCCTTAAACGTACTAGGCTTACAGTCAAGGTAGTTCTTGAAGGTACACGTTCCACTTGGACCTCCAGTTTGGTTCTGAACGTGTGCGGCTAGAGCGGCCGCCGCATGGTCGTTTAGCAGAGTTTGGAGTTCAGCTGCAGTCAAGCTGATGTTACCACGTCCTCGTCCAGCGTTTCTTCCAGCCATTTCCTAGAATCACAGTATAAAATGTTAAACATGAATTTTTCTTTCATATACAACACACCATACATGTAATAAAAAGATAGGTAAGAAAGAAATAAGAAACAACATCACATCACAACCACATATTAATATAAATAAAAATTAATGATTAAAACCATTGTATTCGCTACAAAGTATTTCCAATCAATCCTTAAAATCATAGAAAAATAATAGTTCGGATGGAGACAACCCCTCCATCTAAGTGTCATCGTCACTAGATGTCATCGTCTGAGGACACCTCTGAGTGTGCCTCTTCCTCAGCCGGTTCTTCTTCGGGTTCCTCCTTGGGATCTTCCTCGGGATCCTCCTCAGGCTCCTCTTCGGGGTCTTCTTCAGGTTCCACTTCAGGCTCTGCCTCAGGCTCGGCCTCAGGCTCTGCCTCAGGTTCGGCTGCGTTCTGAGCAAGTTGCATTTGTAAGACATCGCAACGCTCTAGAGCTATCTCGTTTCGGGTCCTTGCTTCTTGGAGTTGCTCTTGCAAGTCTATCATCTCAGCTTGCATCTTCATCATAACTTTCATCTGTAGATCACTAGTCTCTTGCATTTCTTTCATTGCCGCTGCCATGCGGACAATCTCCTCCTTAGTCTCGGTTCCGTCCTTCAATAGTCCGGAAACGTTGGCTCTCGTATAGCGCATGTAACCCACATCACGCTCCAAACAAGAAACGACAGCTGCGAGAACTCGCTCTACAGGTTCGGTTATGGGTGGTAGGGTGTTGGGATAAGCAGGGTGGTTCGGGTGAGGTAACGGGGGAACTTGTTCGCGATAGACCATACGTCTGATCATGTTAGGGTACCATTCCCAGCTAACGTCGTTTTCGTAAATGCCTCCGGATAGGCGGTACCTCTTCGGTGCGGGAGCTTCGAGTTCCGGGACTACTCGGGGTGATGAGGCGGTAGGTAACTGCGGTTCCTTCCCGTGAGCATGCGTCATCGAATCGGATGATGATGAGGGTGGCGTCGACATTCCTACAGGTAAGCCGTGTATGCGCGCGCGTATGAGTGAAAGAGGTAAAGAGATAAGATTACAAGACTACACAAACCTATGCAGTGCGTATCATTATAACTAATGGGTCGTCGCGGTTATAGTCTAGTATACATGCAGCTTCTAGTTCGCTATAACCAATGGCTCTGATACCAATCTGTCACACCCTCAAAATCCACTAACGGAGTTTTACCGTCAGAGGGTGTGAACTGGCAGGATCGGAATCATCAGTTATAATCAAACCATAAAATAAAGTTTCAAAACCATGAAAACGTTTACGAGTAATTAAATGCGGAAGCGTAAAAACCTTTAATCAAAAGTTGCGTCACGCAGGACGACTTAAAACCAAAGATAACCGTTAAAAATAAGTTTGCAGAACAAAAGCGTTTTCAATCAATGCATGTTCCTAAACCGCGCGCCCGCCTCGGCTACCTGAGAATAACATACTAAAAGTGTCAACACAAGGTTGGTGAGTTCACAAGTTATATAAAAATAAATCGTTTAGCGTTTGCGTTCAGCGTTACAGCGTTTTGCGTTACAGCTTTACAGCGTTTTGCGTTACCAGATAGTGTTATGTCAAATTATATATCGATAGGTAGCTAGTCTATACAACAAGTATTACTAAGTGTTCGACACCGAAGCTGACTCGTTTATTAAGTGCCTTGTCACCAGGTCCTCCAGACCATGGTACGTGTTAGCCAAAATTACACCCGCTTGACTTCCAGTCGAGTTTAGCGTTGGGTGGGGTTTGTCAAACCCAGTAGTACTACTCAACAGTGACTCGCTATTCTAAATATTAACCGGTTCGATGTGTAGGACTTCAAATATTTCGTTTGCCACTTAGCCTTTACAAGTGATATATAATTTATAACAAAATCTTAAATGCGTTGTGGAGTATGTTATCTCCCCCAAGTGAAAAACGTTTGAAAACAGTTTAAAGAGGGGAAAGTGAAACTCACTGTTTGCGAAGAATTTCCCAAAATAAATCACCAAGATGCGCGTCACCGAAAAACTCTCTCTAACGTTCTAAAACAACAAAGAGATTTTTCTAAGTGTCGGAATATTATCGAGTCTCTAGACCCGGCACATAATACCTATGCACATAACATGTTTCGTGTTTCGTTTGTGAATCGTGGGTGACTTAAACAAGTGTTTTTGTGACACATTACATGTGTAAGCAATCATATACGTGTCATGTATTCATAACGTACGTTACTAGCAATTATTCCCCGTAAGGGCATTTTGGTCAACAAATAACAATTAACTAGCCATTATTCCCCATGAGGGCAATTTGGTCAAATCATGGCAATCAATTAGAAATTATTCTCCGCAAGGGTATTTTGGTCAAAACATAACAATTATATAACAAGTATCATGTTTCATGCATTTTTACACAACTCAGCAGCTAGTTTCACCGAGACAGAAATCCTACTAGAAAGATTGTACTATTTTACCGATCATAGCATCTCAATTAATTTACCAAAAATCATCACAGAAGCACATATGTCTTAGGTTTCCAGAACATATTTTATTATATTTTTATTCCTCACAGTTTTCTCACAATCATCAAATCATTACATCAAACTCATAACAGTCAAATTCATGCGCAACAGAATGTTATTTACAATTTCCGTTAAACGAAAAATCCAATAAATGCAAGACCACTTGGGTTAGGTTCCTAACTCAATGAGTCAACTTCCAGAAGTGGAACCAACCCAATTGGTCTCGTAGTTCATGAGATATAACATTTACAACATAACCTAACAGCAGGTCTAACAGCTCAGCTTTGCACAACGTTTTTGTAAAATCATAAAAGTTAACCTTTACTTGTCCAAAAATTACAAATTTATACTCTATAGAAACTAGAAACCTAGTTTACTGTAGTACCAATAATCTCAACCAATTTTCATATTTACACTTCGTTACAGTCACTTAAACATCAAATACACATTCTGTCCAGAAACTGTTTGCATCCAAACTCAACATATTAACAATCTATGAACTATCATGCATTCATATGACCCTCTAGACTCCATAAACACCATCCATGCACATCAATTACATATTACATACTTGATTAGGGTTTGTGTTTGAACTCAAATCAAAGACACAACAATTTACATGCAACAAGATTCAATCTAGTTATCAAATCATAACAACAATCATAATAACTATACACACACACCAAAATCGGCTGCTAGGGTTTACAATTAACCCAACAAACATCAAAATCAATTAACAAGGATGTGAAGGATGATCAATTATACCTTCATAGCACCTAGTTCTTCAATCAAACACTTGATTTGATGGTTGAATGTGTGTATAGAGTGGACGGCAGCCAAGGGAAGGGGGTTTGGGGTTTCCGATCGGGGTTAGGGAGAAAGAGAATTGGTTAGGGTTAAGGTTATTAGTATATATTTATAATAATAATAAGTTACACTCAAGTCCCTCCACTATCAATTGTTGTTTTTCTAACTTAATTAACTAGTTTACATCTTGAGTTAACGTTTATAACCATGTTATCACATAACACATAAGTCTAACACATAATTATCACATAATTACTGTTTTGACGTTTTTCGTTTATTCATCAATCGTTTGCGTCAACTCGTTTGCGTTTCGGTGCAATTCCCGAAAGACTACACATGTAGTAAGTGTTAAGCGTCATTTAAACCCTAGTTTAAATGTAATGAAGTGTGCGTTATAGATTCAATGATCTTAAGTTTGAATTGACGAAGTTGAGTTAACGGAGTTAACCTGAAATTGACGATTGTCACACAACCGATCATAAGGTCATGGGGTATACTCTAAGGCTATGCGTAGTGGAGAGATTACAAATTGGGGCGAATTTTGACACGTGGTGCCCAGTCAGCAAGGAGTAAAAATTTGTTTTTGGGGTGTAATGGTGTAGGGGCAACAAGTTGGGCCCACAGTATCTTTTTTTATTATTTTCTTTTTATAATTAAACTAAACAAATAAAAACCAATTTATTTAAATAATTAAATAAAAATACATTAAAATTAAAACGAAATACAAAAAATATACATAACTAATAATTAAAAAAATACGTAAGTAAAAAAACACGTAACTAAAAATAACATAACTGAAAGAAAAGAATTTAGGTTGGTTTATCGGGTTCCATTGTAAGTTCACGTTCGATTGGTTTTGCGAACCATGGAGTTGACCGAAAGCAGGAAATGGGTGGTTCGGTTGCTTCGGGTTGTTTCTAGGATTCATTTTACTAATTTTTTGTAAGAATTTGGGTATGAATTATGTATAAAATGGATCTAAAATGGAGAAGAATTGTGTATGTTTATATATATATATATATATATATTTAATTAATTAATTATTTTTTTTACTTTTGGTCTAATTAATATAATATTATTATTTATTCTTCTTCCGGGCGATAAAAGAACCCCGCCCCGCCCCTTTTCGCCCAAAATCGTCGGGGGGGGGGGGGGTGTTTGCGCCCCTTCGCACCTAAAAATCGCCCTAACCCACGCCCACTACACATTGCCTAACTCATTTTCTCTCTTTCACTTCATCTCACCCAAAGAAAATGGTTTAATCCTTTTAACTTCATCTCACCCCCTATTAATTATTAATTTAATATTTTGATCTTTGTCTTTTTAACCGGTAAAAGCATAATCTGCCTCTTTTTAACAAACTAGTATTTTAACCCCCCGTGTTGCGGGGGCTGGGTGGAAAAACAATTAAAAGACTATTTTGATGGAATACAACACGTACAGGCTATTTCACACAAATGACATGTTATATAAAGATGATTACAAGGATTAGTTATACTAACAATATTCCTATCCTTATTCAATATCTACTATTATAATAAACAAAAATAATGTTTAAGCCACATGGCACCTAATTGGCTTACTTTTTTGACATGTGACACTCTTATATTGTAACCTTTAATTCATAATTTTTCTAATTAAAACCTTCCTTAAGAAGATTAAAACATTCCTTAACCAAACCTAATGAGATAGAAATCGACGTTCAACATTGTTAATTTGCACACCAAATATGGATATTCAAATAAATATGTTTTCAAACCCGTGTATGTTTATGTTATTTCATACCCCAAATAAATATACTCATACCCCAAATCCCTACTCCATTATTTATTTTCGATTGTATGCAAATTTCATAACCAAATCCTATTTTAACATGTTATCAAATCTTTATTTCCCCTAAATCCCTATTCTGATTGTATGAAAACACTAATAATACCCCAAACATGTATTATATGATAAAAACCTATTAATTATTCGATTAACGCCTCCATATGTCAATTGATTATATGTTTCGATTACGTTGCCCATTTTTTTTTCCTCTTTGCATCCATTTATTGCAAACTTTTGAATGTGATGACTTTTTAAAACACTTATTGGAATAGGGCGCATGCTTCTGTTTATTTTTTTTTGTTAAGCAACATAAATGAGTTTGTGTTTACTTCAATGACTGTATCGATTGGTTCTATTTATTGGATTGTCAACTACTTGAATGATGAAATATATTTTAATCTTACTATCATATGAAGATACACATTTTTTTATCGATCGATAGGGCCAAGTTTCTTTAGAGGTGTTCTCCAACCACATATAAATTATATGGTAAACATCCTTTTTTAATTATTATTTATTTTAGACAATTTTTTAATATGAATCAAAAACTTAGAATAAGTATACTTATTTACATTTATTAGTTTAGGTGTTACGGACTAGATATGCACATTTATCTAATCAATATAACAATCTTTCAAAATAATTGTTGTTCTATTTGTTAATTTATTAATTAACAACTTCCAATTGATTTGTACTCAAATGTTTTGATAGAATTTTTCCAATTATGAATCCTATGAAATTTTCAGAGAAGAAAGTTCATGGCTTCATTGCATCTAAGTTTTTTGACGATAAAGTTCTTGACAAAAAAAGGTTTTGATTTCTATTGAGTGACTCATGTTCATATAATCAACTATAGTAGTGGGGTGTGCTTATGTTTTGTTTTCTTGAATTACTAAGTTAGTATTATACTTGTAAAGTACACGATTGTAGAAAACTATTTTGAAGTTAGATGTTGATGCATCAAACAATTAAGTTATTTGTTGCAGTATGAACCAAGTTTTTATTTATATTGAGTTATTTTTGCATAATCACAATTATTGGTAGGGTTTTCAAGTCAGTTTTTCAAAGCATCTTACTTTCTTTTGAGGGGTAAATGAATAATTTTATTTTCCACACATGATACTTAGCTATGTGTATGCAAAGATATAAGTTGTAATATGTTATAATTGGTTTGATGTATATTTGTAAGGAAAAACTGAATTATGTTGCCTATGTTGTATTGGAGCATTGGCTCATCTGGGTATTACTTTTGATTAATTCAATTATGGCTTATGAACCTAAGTTGATCATCTCTAATCATCTTGATATTTTTTTCGCATCATATGTTTCATAGTTCACGGGTCATTGCCCAAATGGGTATTTCATAGTTCACGGGTCACTACAAGTTGAGTATGTTTGATTGAACAAGTGATGTATTTATTTATAAAGTCAAAAAAAGTTGAGTATGTTTGACTGAACAAATAATGTATCTATAAAGATAATTAATTTATTTATTATATATGTGAATTGTGGTAAGAAAGTAGAATCTACCTCAAGTGTTATAGTGAATTGGTAAATTGTCATTAGGTTTATTTTAGGCAAATGAAATGCCACTCAAAATACAAATATAATTTTTTTTAACTAACGTTGTTATTGTATATTTGAGTAGGAACATACACAAGTTTCTTAAATATATTTCATGTTTTTATTAGCATTATCAACCTTCATAGTTGATGAGAAAGTGGTGTATTATGTATCGGAGATTATTTTGAAGAAAACAAAAATGAGAACTGGGCAATTAGAAGAGTAACAATTGGAACGTGTTAAGAAGTCAATAAGTGATACTTTTGTTTTTAAGAACCCTAAACAATATATGAATTTTAACATTTTAATTATCCAGCCCGTGTAACACACGGGTTTTTAACCTAGTTAATACATAAATAAAAATAACAGCAATTAACTTGAACAAATCCATTCCATCGAGTCATCTAATCCCCACTTCTTCCAAATCTTTTAGTTCAAGCCACACACATAACAAAAAAAAAATTCAATGTTTACATAAAAAAGTTAAAAATAACCACCATTCCAGGCATTTTGAAAGAGACCAAACACACTTCACTACCTGTAGGCTGTAGCCAATCGTAGAGCCTATGACCAAACCAAATTTAGTGTAAAACAATGAACTGTCATATAAACTGAAACCAAACATATATGATTAATTCAAACTGAAAGATTATTTATTGATTATAGATCATACCTTTTTGTCATAACCATACAAAAGTAAATGTTTTTTTTCTTTTTCCAATGAACTGACAAATGAAGAGTTGAATAGCGAATGAAGAACACGGGCCCAAGCTGCACAGGTAAAAGGGATGGATTCACATTTCCTGAAATCAAACTACCATTTAATGCTTTAAACATCCAAATATCCCCTTGGCCCTTGCAGTTAAAAAAATTCTATGCATTTATCAATGAAACTTTGATAAATTTCACCAATAACAACGAAAAATAGCCAACATTGCAGGAACTCCTCTAGCTCCATATAATATAACTATTGGTTTGTTTTCAACTACATCCCACTATGTTCAACAAATCTCATCTATAAGCACAAACAAAATTACCAAAAGGCAAGTGTAACACTCATACCTGGCTAAATCTGGTTATGCATTCTTGCTTCTTGTCTACCAGCTTTACATGCATTTATCAACAACTCATATATGACTTTCATTCTCTGGAATACAAATTTCAGTTAATCAAAGTCTCAAGTATAACTATTTTATAAAAAAAGTCGAACAACTCAAAATGAAACATAAAAGTTTAATAAAAAGTATAGCTGTTAACTTTTTGATAAAATAGATATCAAAAGTTGTACCTCAAATGATCACCCATTGTAAATTTCAGAAATCTTCAATTTGTTTTCCACATACCAAATACAAAATACTAAATAAAATTGTTCTAACCAAAACAATAGTTGTTTAATTTTCAAAATCAACAGAAAAATAAAACAACAATAATTACAACAACTAGTCAACAATGTTAAGGTATAATGCTTAACAACTGAATGATTGTTAGAAACCAACCATCATGTACAGTATTAGATATAAAAGGAATAATCATTCATTTTAAAAACGAATATGTAAAATAGGATCTGAATCTAAAATTGAAGAAACACGGATCCACTCCCCTTAACGGGTCCTGGATCCAATGAGTCCACGGGGTAGGATATGATAACAACCAACACAATATGAGTATAACTTCCCAAAGTCCGGTGACCGGAACCTGCAAAACAGACACCGTGAGTTTCGTTACGGGAAGGACAAGAGGGGGGTCTTCCCGTAACCACACTTCGACGTGAGAATAAGTACAGTCCTTAAGAGAGAAAGTACTATAGTATTGAGCGTAAGTACAGTGAGAGTGTATGTGAATGAATACCTAATGCAGGTTGACAAGGTATTTATAGCCGAAGAATGTGGGAAGGTGATTGCGCCAGCTGTCCCTTTCTAGAAGATCTTAATAACCGTCTGGACACGTGTCCCTTTGTGATAGGTTGAGCTATACATACCATGTGTATGGGTATAACAACTTGGACACGTGTCACCCTATGATAGGACGAATCAAACCCTGGCCATGTGCACGGTTATAACAACCTGGCCAGATGTCCTTCATATATTGGCTGACGAGTCACGTATTCTCCAAGTAACAATCGTGGTTATTCTTCTAGAAGGTAATTAGTTATTAACAGCTGTCATGTTGACATTGCCTCTTCGCCCCTTTGGCAGGTAGATGTGCTACCGTGCGGACGACGTATGAGGGTTCCAGGACACTTACGCGCGTGATATATGGTCATTGTTCCTTATACAAGTTATGTGGGTGATCCATGTGCCCCGCGGGTGACTCATAGGAAGCTTCCCATTGACCCGCGGGTGGTACCTGAGGGTATTTGGGTCTTTTTGGTACCCTATCTTTATAAAAATAGTGTTTGATGAAAACGAATATGTATTATAGCGTGAATGTTAGCAATCAAACCAAGATCCCAAAGATAATAAAACAAACTTTGAGGTATTCAAAAATATTCTAATAGAGTCAAAATTAACCTAATTATGTTACACTGAAGATATGATCATCATAAAAAAGCAAAATACACAAAAATAAATTAATACTAACTATGCATCAATGTAAGGTCTAAAAAGCATCTCAAGCACTCAACAGAAAGACCACAGATTTACATATAATGATCATAGAATTAGGGTTTCAATTGAAAGATCATGGATTACATATAGATCGAATTACGAAGATTGATCGATTGAACTTGTGATAGGATTACAAAGATTGATCGATTGAACGTGACTGGACCTGTGAATCGACTGAATCTTTTATGGTGAATCGATTGAATCCGATTGAACCTGTGAATCTGATTGAATCTGTGTAGTTGAAACGATTGAGGGTGTGTTTGGGATTCCTTATTTTCCTCTCATTATAACTTATGAAGGTTGAATAAGTCATTTTTATATTTATAAAGTGTTTGGAAACACATAAGGACTTATAGGTTTCTCCTTATCATCAAGGCTAAAAAATGGGTTTTCAATAAGTTAGGATTTGGTAACTTATCTCCTTATAGGTTTAGAATACCCATTCCACCCTTCCATTCCACCCAAACACTTTTAAAAACAACTTATTTATTTATACAAAAATGTCCTTTTTTAGTCATTTACATCAATAAGTTAAAAAAACACTTTTTAAAAAACAACTTATTGATTTATGTTAATCCAAACACTCTTTTGAAAACTCCTTATTAGAAAATCATAAGTCTTTTTTCACTTATTACAAAAAGGCCTTCTCAACTTAAATAAGGAATCCCAAACACACCCTGAATATGTTAATCAGAGAATTTCGACCAAATAAAAAACTCCACTCAACTTGAAGAAACTCAATGAAGATTCTCTCGATCTAGAACTCAAGAAAGTTACTTATGATAAGTATGTAAAGAGTTAAGAGATAAGACTAATTGATTACAAAGATTTGATAGTTACCTCAAATATTTTGAATATTGATAGATTTCAATGCAATAGGCTGATTGTGATGGATTGGGTTAGAAAATAAAAATTGGCTTATGATAAAAATTGGAACGCCTATTTGATGTGGAATTGAAATTAAAATAATTTAAAAAATTAGGATTTGCCATGTGGCACTTTCAAGACATTTGGTGAAAAACTCATTGGTTTATTAGATAGGTAGATATATAGTGTCTCAAATCTAGTGATTTAGTCACTCAATATTGTGTTGACAAAATCTATTTTATTTTTAACGCATATGCAGGTTACGTGTGATATGATTCTCAAGCTTGTATTTGAAGAAAACTTAGGTTGCATGCTAGAGAAGAAGATACAAGAATTAGAATATTGGATTTTGTTTTATTTGATTCAATATTAATTTAGGTACTTTGGTTAAATTGATGTAAATGATTATTTAATTAAATCTAATAGATATTGTCACATTTAATATTGCATGATAGTACATTTGAAAAGCTGTGAGCAATCAGTTCGCGCCCCGGCATTTCCGCCGTAGGTTGGGGTGTGACATAAAACACAATCAAACTTCATTTTATAAACACTTTCTCCATTAATTCTCTAACAATCTCAAAATATATATTTCAATCACCAACCAATATGTTTCCGTTCAACAACCAAATACTCGGTTTTGGTCAATACGCACTACCCGCATACAATCCCGACCCAAATAATCCACAGCCGAACCCATCTACACTTACCCCTCAAACCCGTATCCGTTCGACCCGCAAATGGTCGTGTACATACAATATCTAGGTTCCGGAGTCCCTAACCCAAATATGATTCCCCGTTTCCAAAACCCAACCATGAATATGATTGCCGGTTCTGGATCCCAACACGGCGAGGAGACGGTGCCGGAGACACAAATCAACCCAGAGCCATAAGCTGTCCCGGAGACTCGTGGCGGTTTGAGCCAACGTGGAGGCGGATGTGGGAGAATACAAGCAAGAAAACCTCCCGGCGAACCTCGGACTAAAAAGATAACTAAACCGTGGAAACCCGACGAGTGTGAACTACTTGCTCGAGCGTGGTGCGTGATATCAGAAAATCCCGATTGTTGTAAGTTTTTTAAAAAATATATATTTTTTAATTTCTTAGAATAAACATTAAACGTGTAATATTTTTATTTTTTTAGCGAACTATCAAGAAATGGGCGTATTTTGGAACAAAATTAAAGAATTGTTCCATGAACTTGGCGGGGACTCGCATTGGGAAAAGATTATGTAATGTCGAAATAGAACGATATAAACTCCAAATGCATGGTTTACCATTCGGTTCACACTCGGATGATTCGAATGTGGAGTAGCGGTGTCCCTGACACGGATATAATGGAAATGACGTTGGTAGAGTATCAACAGAAGTCGGGGAACTTCAGTTACATGAACTGATGGAAAAACCAATTGAGGTTTCACCATAAGTGGGCCCCTAATGGGCCCGCCAGCACCGAAAGTTTTAGGCCTAACAAAAGGTCGAAAACATCGTCTTCGGTTGATCTAAAACCCCAAGGTCCGATGCTCGAAACTTCAACTTAAGCGATAATGAAGACGAGAATCCTTATGTAGATGTTGCTGAGATGCCTCGAATACGATGTTTTATCAAGAAGATGGGTCGCGTCGTCGGCGTCAATGGATCCAAATGTCGAATTGGAAAGTCATTTCAAAGAAATGAATATTCGACAAAGGTATACAAGAACTTCGAGCTCAACGTCTCAAGTAAATTTGGACGCCGTCGAAGTACTTAAAATGAATGAATTGGACAAAGACATCTGTGTTTTAACAAACGAGTTATCCGCAGAGGACCCGAGAGTCCAATTTCAAAAAGCAATTCGGCAAAATAAAATTTTTGAAAATACAACATTTAATCTTATTATTATTATTGTATTTTTTTATTTTTAATGTATTTTTTTATTTTAATGTAGTTTTTTAAAATTTAATGTATTTTTTTTATTTTAATGTAGTTTTCTGAATTTAATATTTAATTATATAATGAACTATTATTTAAAAAAACAAAAAATATATATAAAAGTGATTAAGCGTCACATGGCACAAAATACCCGAGGATGGAGAGTTATGGCTACACCATATTTTTTCAAAAAACCAAAATTGAGCGTCACATGACGCATAATGCATAGGGGTGGGGCATTATGACTACCAAACACCTTTTAACTTTTTTACCCACATAATAAGTTAATAACACATAATACCAAAGAACTTATAACTTTTTAATAAGCCATAAGTTGCTTAAAATAAGTAATCCCAAACACCCTCTGTATATAAGAAAAATGAAGAGATTGTATGTGCGAAGGATGCAGTCTTAGCTTCAAATGTTGAGTCTAGTATTCATAATTCAGTTTACAATGCTATATCTGGTGAAGAACTAACAATTGTAGCATATGATACCGAAGTCAATCCAGTTTTGGAAAATGTTCCATCGGATGACAGAGAAATCCAAGTGTCCATGTTCATCTTTGAATGGTATGTTAAAGATTTTAGATTTGTAAAAACCGGATAAGAAATCCGATGAAAAATTACATGATTTATACCCGATGGGTTTAAGATGAGCTTTAACAACCAGGTATGAGTTTGGGATTTTACCTAAATCTGACCTTTTGCATCCCTACTTGCACCAACGTTTGATTTATTTTTAATGTTTTTTTTAGTTCATAGAGAGTTATTGTGTTTTGTGTGTGTAGAATAGTAGAAATTTTTGCTTTTGGTGAATAAATATGGTAAAATAAAAAAAGGTATTTAAACTCTTAAAAATTCTTTTTTTATATAATCTTAATGTGACAACTTTATCACAGTTGAATGACATTTACAACTCATAAAATACAATTGGTATCACAACCTGAAATCACACCTTTCAATAAGTACCCCACAATCGCGCCACCTGTTTATTTCACATACTAGGGGTATGCATAAAACCGATCTAAAACTGAAAAAACCAAACAAAAAACTGAAACCGAAACAAAAATATGCGGTCAACATAGTGGATCCCGATCATGCCAACTGGGTTTTACCGGGAACGCCAAGCCAAACTCAAATGCCAGCGTGGATCCCGATCATGTCAACATAGTTGGCCTGAGTGAGATGGTAAGGCGCGTCGTGTGAGATAATTTAACTGTGAAAATAAGGTTAAAAGACAATAACAAAAGTTGGGTAAAAGAAACCTGAAGGTGAAGTGGTTGAAAAAAGAAATTGAAAAAATTGAAGTGGGAGTAATAATATGATAAAAGTAAAAGGAATGATTTAACATTATTTTGGCGCTTCATTCAGTCTCACAGCTTCTTCTTCTTCTTCTTCTTCTTCTTCTTCTTCTTCACATGAAGAAGCTCCAACAACAAACAATAACAATAAGAATAACAATAACAATGGTAATCTTCTTTCTTTCTTTCTTTTTCTATTTGTTTCCACCTCATTTAGGTTTTCAATTTCAATTTTAGGGATCTAATTTAGATTCTTTAGTATTATAATTATTATCCATGTGCATACATGTTAGTGGTTGGTTTAGATATCCATTGAAGGCTAATTAAGCCCCGGCCGAGATGTCTGTCTTTGGCTAGGATTTAGGGTTTATTAATTACCCAACTCAATAGTCTCTCTCTCTCTCTCTGAATCATGCAGGCTTTCAATACAAAATTCTCACTTCCTTCTTTCCTTAAACAAGTCAAAAAACTCACAGATAATCAGAAGGAGTCCATTCAACGGGCAGGATTTGGCAACCTGTTGCTTATTCCAGATCACGTCTTAAGGCGGACCCAGCTGTTCCACTTGATGGAAAAATGGAATTCTGAAAATCAGACATTCACATTTCCTGCCGCCGGAGAGTTACAAATAACCCTTTTAGACGTTTCCTTAATCTTAGGACTACGCGTAGTAGGTCAACCCGTGGTCCTAAATGACGGTGCACCGTTAACGTCTTTAGAGAAAGAATTTGGTGCTTCTCTTTCAAATAGGACACTTGGTATGGAGCTGTTAAAAGAGAGACTTGAGTCGGCTGGTGAGCGGGATGATGATTCCTTTCTTCGAGTTTTTCTGTTGTATTGTTTTGGAACATTATTATTTCCGAGTGTAAACGGGAAGGTGGATTTTAGAGGTATCTTTGTCTTCTTGAAGATGTGGATAGTGTGCGTTCCTTTGCATGGGGTGCTGCTGTTCTTGAAGATCTTCACAATTCTTTGACTCAGAGAAAAAGTAAAAAGACAAATAATATTGGAGGATGTCTTATTCTTCTTCAAGTAAGTTTCCTTTTTTTACTTTCAAATTCATTTATTTTAGTCATTGACTCTTGGAACCACTGCTCGTTTTGACTAGCGGCAATTTTGACCTGTTCATTTGATGAATTTATTTTGGTTATGTTTTATCTATTAATTAACGTGTCAAGCTAGCAAAAAGAAGGAAAACCAGTTTAAGAAAACACTGTTCAAATGGGTTAAAAAGTAATTGCGAAATGAAACATTTAACTTGCCAATATTATATTTCATGTGTCTTAAAAATTACAATGCTTGACTTGAAAGTCTAGGGGTGTCAATCGTGTTAGGCTGGCGGGTTGAATTGTTCAACCCATACAAGATCCGTATTTTTATTCGTCACACAAACACCAACCCTAACCCGTACACACTGAAATCGTGTAACTCGGACACGACCTGTTTATCATTTATTTAAACATGTCAAACGGCTTGGCGGGTAATAATCAAGTTGTAAGCGTCTTAACTGGGTTAGTGGGTTGTAAAAAATGGGCTAAGCTGGTCATAAACAAGTTAAGTTAGTGAGTCGACCTGTTTAACTAAGCAGGTTGGTGGGTCAACCTGTTTGACTAATCGGGTTAAACAGGCTGACCCAAATATGACCTGTTTAACTAAACAAGTAAACCCAAACACAACCCACTCTTAAACGGGTTAGATATGCCTACCCAAAATCTGATTATATTTTATAAAAAAAGACTTTTGATCATTGGCTAAATGTTCAATGACATTTAATATAGATAAACATTTACATTTGTTGATGGCAGTCAAAACTGTAAATTTTAAAAGACAAAAAGGTAAAGTTGGGTTAAAATAATTACAATTTGAAGTGTCTTTAGTGTTGGTTTGTGTAGATTTATGTAACTTGATTAGTGTTATTTTTTTGGTTCTAGTTATTATAAAATTCAATATCTAAACTTGTATATCATTGTACACAGATATGGTGTTATGAGCATATCCTTACTGGAAGGCCTAAATTACTGGTTTACCCCTTCATATTTCCTCGCGTATGCCGATGGGAAAGCAGTGCAAGGCACTACTCAATGTCTTCCCAATACAATATCAATTTTGAGGAATTAGAGCATACTCAGGTGGCAATCTTGGCCCGTTTACTTATCATTCAGAAAACTGGATTCTAACTGAAATAATATAATGTTTGTAATCTTGTTTGACACACTACTTATATACCAAAATTTAAAGGTTTTTTTGACAAAAAGGTTATGCATTTCAATTGTTTTGATCTGTACCAAATGTTAACCGTTTTGACCCATTACAACCCACCAAATTTGCCAGCCTTATATATGTAGCATGCACTTAAGGATTAATATATTGTCAGATATTATGGAAGCTTGAACCGACATTAGTGGAGACGGAGATTGATATAATCAGGGAGATCCCACAAGTTAGTTTCTTTACCGTCTTATATACATCATGACATTTGTCCGACTTTTCTGATTATTATTATTATTATTTTATTGAATTTCCACAAGGAATGGTATTTAAGAAGCGAATCTGGAACGATTGAGCAGCCAATTGAAGTAGAAAGCCAAAGTGCAATTAGATCGGTTACGGTACACATGGAAGAAGTAGAAGAAGTAGAAGAACAACAAATGAGTCAACAAAAGTCAACAGTCTTCGTCAAAAGTGATGTATGTTTGATATTTTATCCTTCTATTCCTTTTTCATATGCTTGTATATAGAGGGAGCAAAATGGGTGGGTCAAACGGGTTAAGTTTTGGTAAATGTCAAAATGGGATGGGTTGACTTGTCAACATTTCTGTATTTTGTTATTAAATTTCACAAATAGCTAATATGTCAAGTTATGTACTAAAACTAGCAATACATTATTGTTGTTATTGTTTTTTTACTGACAAAATTTACGAGGTTGAAAATGCTTGGTTGACTTTTAAACTATTTCACATGATTCTTTCTAATAAAATATTTTCTTTTAGATTTAAATCTATGCATGGTACCGGTCTTATAGAAATGCCATAATCTTCAAAATCCTTTAGCTAGTAATATTTCTCAAAATAAGATCTTGGACATTGAAAATGCATGTGGCTTGTGTTTTTTTTTTTTTTTTTGCAAGGATGAGGAGTCAAAGGGGATTGAGGATCTTAAAAAGGAACTTTTTGAATTGAAGATGATTATAGAGGAAAGAAAAGAAAAGGAAGCAAAGAAGAGAGTTGAGGATGAAGATGAGATTAAAGAACTTAGCAAGAAAGTTCAAGATGCAGAGCAACTAGGAAAGAGACTTCAAGGTGAGAATGAAGAATTACATGAGAGGGTTCAATATGAGGCGGAACTAAGAAAGACGGTTCAAGTTGAGAATGAAGAACTCAAGAAGAGGGTTCAAGATGAGGTTGAACTGAGAAAGACAGTTCAGTATGAGAATGAAGAACTCAGGAAGAGGGTACAAGATGATGAAGAACTAAGGAAGAGGGCTCTAGATGAAAATGAAGAACTAAGGAGGAGGGTTCAAGACGAAGATGACCTAGGAAAGAGGGTTCAAGATGAGAATGAAGAATTACGGAAACGGATTCAAGATGAGGAGGAACAAAGGAAGCACATTCAATACGAGAACGAAGAACTCGGGAAAAGGGTTCTAGATGAGGTGGAACTAAGAAAGAGGGTTCAATATGAGAATGAAGAGTGCATGAAGAGGGTTCAGGATGAGACAGAAGAACTAAGAAAGCGGGTTCAAGATGATGAAGAACTAAGGAAAATGGTTCAAGATGAGAATGAAGAACTTAGGAAGAGGGTTCAAGATGAAGACGAACTAAGAAAGAGAGTTCAAGACGAGAATGAAGAATTAAGAAAGAGGGTTCAAGATGTGGACGAACTAAGAAAGAGATTTCAAGATGAGAATGAAGAATTAAGGAAGAGGGTTCAAGATGAGGAAGAATTAAGGAAGAGGGTTCAAGATGAAAATGAAGCGCTAAGGAAGAGGGTTCAAGACGAGAATGAAAAACTAATGAAAAGAGTTGAAGATGAGAATGAAGAACTAAGGAAAAGGGTTCAAGATGAAGAGGAACTAAGAAAGAGAGTTGAGTACGAGCACGGAAATCTGTGTGACGAAAATACGTTGATGGAAGGAGGTATTTTGGATTTGGAAAAACTATGCAGAAGTTGGTCGGAGGAGAATATTGGTACAATCTGATCATTGTACTCTATATGTATTCTTATGTATCAATATATATATTATTTAATAAATTGTACTACATACTTTTAAAAATTTAAAGAAACTGGTAGAGCTAAGTAGAATGTACAACACTCTTGTGATACATGTGGGGGTGGGGTTAGCAACACCTAAGAGGGAGATAAGTTTGCTTCATTTCATCCATCTCTATAATAACACTTACAAAACACAAGCCTGTAGTGTATTATACCATGCAAAATGTACGTAACATCAAATTTCTGTATAAAGTAATCAAAAAAGCAATAGTTTTTCTAGGCCCTCATGGACCTACTAAATGCCTTGATAAACTTGGAATGTGGGATGATATCTTTTCTTTCTTCTTTCCGGCTGCCAAAGATGGGCTTAAACAGCTTCTTCATGACCTTCTTAAACCCCAGCCCACGGCGCGGCGGCATTGGTGGTTGATACCTAGGTGCAAGAGGCACAGAAAGACTCCTACCTAGAATGACTTGATTCAGTTGCACCTCAACCGAAAGCCTTTCAAACCTGTCCAGTAATGTGCTTTGTTCATCACCAAATCTCTTCATAACCACTTCAATTTCTTCCATTCCCTTTCTTCCCATCTCTCTCATCACTACTTTATGATACATATATATATATATTGATTTTGCTGTCTCTATATTTTTACTTTTCACTTTACCAGTCTGTATGTTGTAAGATGCCTGGATGAGTGGATGAAAGGAAGCCTAGTGGGTAAGTCTATTGCTTGAAGGAAGCCAAAGGGAAAAAAGAATCTAATGCCAAGTAAAATTGACATTTCAAGACACATCAACACTATTGAAATTTTTGGGAAAAAAAAGAAAAAGATAATTTACTGATTTTTCCTTTAACCAAATGAATTCTCATTTAATCATAAAACGGTTATTATTTTATTTGACTTTTGACTATTATATAAATGCACACCATGTTTAAGGCACTAGCTCTTCACAAATAAGTCGGTCTAGGAGAAAAAGACATAAATAAGCCACACTAGCCTGACCAACTTGTTCTAGTTTGTGTAAAATCCCCATGGTTTTCTAACATGCTCAACCGAGCGAACTACATAGAGCCAAACCGGGGTTGACCGACTGGTCCGGTCCGGTCTCAACACCATTGGGTGTAATGCATCATTGATAAAATATATATAAAAGTACAATGCAGATAAATACATGGAAATATAATCAGAGACAATCTTCTAATTATGGTAACAATATAATAATCAAACGCTAATAACATATTCTATATTCCCCGCAGTCAGAGTGGTAGGTATTTGGACGCGCTCAGGAACTCGATTGTGAAGATCGGCAGCATCTTGACCGTGGTCAAGTGGCTGCTAGGCATGATAACTAGAGCTTCGATTGTGACGGCGGAAGCTATAACTTAAAGTCCTTAACTACAAGTGCTAGATTATGGGGATTTTGGGTGAAACCGAATTTTTGCTGCCAATTAATTATCGAGCCATGAAGCCAAATTTAAGATAAAATAAACTGTATATTTAGTTTTGTATTTGTATTATTCTTTCTCATCATAAAAATTTATCAGCCAAAAAAATATGGAGCCATGAAGCCAAATTTGAAGCTCCAGCCACGCCGTGTGTGAATTTGCTTTATTCCAGACAAAAAAAGTTTTAGGATTATGTTTCATTTTTCACAATTATGTACGGTTTGTACTATGTTTGCGTGTCCTCAAGGATAAAAAATAATATTCGTTATGCTATTTATAATTATATTTCAGTGGATTTTCTCTCTCGTTGTTTCACATTTTTCGTTTTTAATATAGTGAATATATTTTTATTGATTTTAATTTTATTTATTTTAAAAAAATTAATGATATAATTAAGGTTTGATGATGAAAGTGTTTCACAGATAAATTATATGTTATAACTTGTTTAAAAACTATATGTGGTTGGTGAAACCCATGACCCGTTTATTTTTTTTACTATAAAATTGAATATTAATTATAAATAATATTTTTTTTAATAATCGGATATTAATTTTTAGTATATCCTTATTTTATTGGATTTGTATATCAAAATTTTTGGTGAGATTAATTTTTAATTTAATGAGATGTTATAACCCGTTTAAGGGCTATCACCTATCTGAGTACGCATGCACGTGAATTCGGGTCAAATGCGTTAGAAGTCTCCATTTACAAATAAAGTAATCTGATGGCTTGAGAGGGGTGAGGAGCAATCAGAGAGCTTTTAAATGTTTCGTTTATATATATTTAAGATAAGTACAAATAACAAAAAAAAAGAATAATAAACTTGAATCATCTCATATGGTAACTGTTAGGGCACGGAAATTTGACATTGTGGATATGTTATCCTGGCATATAATATTGATCAATTATCTTTAGAATATGTTGCAGATCCTGTCAGGATCAATGATCCTCAGTACTTATTATTTATTAACGATTTTCCTTTGTTATCTTGATATTTTTGGCAGGTATAACAGCTAGTTACCAGGTGCAACCTATAATCTCGCTATCAAGTTAAGAAAACGCTTGGATAATGAAGGAAACAGCTCTAATTATGGAAAGACTTGATTCTAGGCTAAAATTAGGGATATTTGTTATTCTTTTCCTATTTAAATTGAGATCATGATAAGTTAAAAGAACACATTGTATACACACACACACCTGAGCATTCTCTCTATCACAGCTCGTTCACTTAGCTATCTTTGTAATACTGATCAATATCTCCATCAATTGTAACATCCTTTTTTTGATTAATAAAGTGGTGATAGACGATTTGTCATCACCCGGGGTTTTTGTGCCGGCGATCCGAACCAGATCAAGGGCTTTTCCCCGTAACAAATCCGTGTGTTTGTGTTTGCAATCGATACATACTTGTTTTCATCACCATAGCACTAATCCTCACATAACAGATTTGGATACATTATCCTTAGCGGATTTTTGTCCAAAACAATTTGGCGCCCACCGTGGGGCAATTGGTGCTATAATCCAGAAAATACTCTATCATTCTCAACCTTTTCATACCTATATCACTATCAATGGCCTCTCAATCAACCTCCGCTTCATCAACCATGCCATCTTCGGTTCCTCTCTCATCAAGAACTTTGCCGCCGATGCCTCCGCCAATCACGGGAGCACCAAGGGCTACTGCTGCTGGAAACAAAACGCAACTACCAGTCTTCCAGAGCTCGAAAACCACTGCTGCCACTTCGGTGGTTAACTCTAACAATGATTTTTCTGCTATGTTTTCACAGGTTAAGGCATACATGGAGCAGCAGAACAAGACTAATAAGAAGATCCTTCGTGAGATAGAAGATCTCAAGAAGAACAAGAGGCCACTAGAGGATCAGACTCCTTTGGTGCATAGGATGCTGGATTTCACCCCTCCAGGATCCTTGGCTCAACTTGCTCAAGGATCATCTATCCTTAATCCAGTGTCTATGGGTCAGCATGCTCCAGGATCCTCGATTTTCCAGCAAGGATCTTCTATCCTTCAACAGGGATCCATGGGTCAGCAAACTCAAGGATCCTCGTTCCTTCAACCAGGATCCTCTGGGATGTATCACCAAGGATCCTTCAACTCCCAACTTCAAGGATCCTTCTTCCAGAATCAAGGATCCTCAGGACTTCAACATCAGAAGTCTTCAGAGGTCCATGAAATGGACATCATCCCCATGCAAACCATTTCCTCTGGTGGACCAACTACCATGGCAGATGCTTCTTATATTGGCTACACTTGTGGGATACCAAAATTCAATCAACCGAGAGGTGACATGTATAATCATATATCCTTAGACACTAACCTGGGCTCTATGCAGGATACAGGTATCAACCAGGCTATGGCTAAGGAACTTCAGAAGCTTAAGGATATGATATCCAGCGTGCCAGGAGTGGTCCGTCCAATTCATAAAATACCAGAAGGAAGCCACAAGTTGTCCAGATTTTCTCCACCTATTTGTGATGCTGAAGTCCCAAAACAATTTCAGACCCCCCAACATGAAGGTGTATGATGGGACCACTGATCCGGAAGAGCATGTGGCTCAGTATAGGGAAAGGATGGAAATTAATCCAATTCCTGAAAGACTCAAGGAGGCTTGTCTATGCAAAGGCTTTGGATCCACTTTAACAGGATCCACACTCAAATGGCTGCTAAGTCTTCCTCCTTATTCTGTTACTTCTTTTTCACACTTAGTTAATTTGTTCAATAGCCAATTTTCTTGTAGTAGAAAATTCGAGAAATTAACTAGTGATTTATATAGAGTTATCCAACTTCGTGATGAATCCTTAAGGGATTTTGTTACAAAGTTTGGAAGGGAAGCCTTAGAAATCCAGAATCTTGACATGGCTACGGCTGTTGAAGCATTCAAGATGGGACTTCAAAGGGGCTCTCCATTTTATGACGATCTTGTGATGATTCCATGCAGGACTTTAGATGAAGTCAGAAACAGGGCACTCAAATTTATAAGGCTGGAGGATGACAAGAAGATCCAAGAACGGTTAGGATCTCCAACAAAACAAGAGTCATCTAACCAGAAACAAGGATCCTCATTTAGGAACAACGACTCAAAGCCATACTCCAAATTCAACAATCAAAATGTCCGGGCAGTTGAAGAAGGAGAAGATGATGAGGACTACCCAAGTATTTCCAAGTATTGCTTCTCTGTTGATACTCATAGTTTGATTTGTGCCATAAAGGATCTTGGAGAGAAAGCAATGTGGCCTCGAAAAAATGAGAAAACAACATCCTTCAAAGACAAGTCCAAGTGGTGTGCATTCCATGAAGACTTTGGCCATCAGACAGAAGGTTGTATTGGTTTAAGGAGGGAAATTGGATACCTCCTGAGCAAGGGTCATTTCAAATAGCTCTTGAGACGAAAAAAGTCTAGGATCCAGGATCCTGAAGATGTACCACAGAAAGCAACTCCTCCCCCACCAGACGCACAAGTAATCAACTTCATCTCCGGTGGCTCAGATATATGCGATACTTCTTTCTCCTCGGAAAAAAGACACGCCAAAGAGACCAAGTTGGAGAATGGAGAATGACCAGTCATATCCACTACTTTGACGACTGACAAAAGAATCTTCTTTGATGAAGAAGATAAGACAAACATCCAAGATCCTCACCACGACGGTTTGATTGTAACTTTATTTATTGCTAACCATTATGTGCGCATGATCCTAGTCGATGGTGGAAGCTCGGTCAACATCATCCAACATGACGTGCTGTAGAAAATGAACATCCCAGACTCGAAAATCATCCCGAGAACGTCGGTGCTAGTGGGTTTCAGTGGTGAAACCAAGAAAACATTGGGGGACATCAAACTTCCAATATACATCGAAGGGTTAAACTCTTACAAAAAATTTTGTGTTATTGACAATCTTTCTTGTTGCAACGTTATTCTTGGAAGGCCTTGGATACATGGGATGAATGCAGTGTACTCTACTTACCATCAATGCATCAAACTACCAACTCCTTGGGGAGTGGTAAGGATAGATGGTGACCAAGTCAAAGCCAAGAACTACTACTCCTCATCAATGAAGCCGACAGCTAAACAAACGATAGCATAGCAATTACAGCAACATCCTAGGGACGTGCTGGAAGCTCGGGAACGAGACACAAAAGAAGTATCTTTAGATCCTGAAGATCCAGACATGAAGGTGTTCCTAGGATCCTGTATCCCTGACGAGATCGAGGAGGATATAATATCCTTCCTAAAGCGACGAAACTCCACATTTTCCTTCAGACATTCAGACATGACAGGTATTTCTAAAGAGGTAATTACTCATAAGTTGGGCCTTGATTATTCTATTAAACCCGTCCATCAGAAGCAAAGGAAATTCGCTCCTGAGAGGAACGCGATCATACAAGAAGAAGTTGAAAAGCTTCTTAAGGCCGGTATGATCAGAGAGGTTAAGTATCCTCGATGGTTGGCTAATGTGGTTGTTGTTTCAAAAAAGAATGGAAAGTGGAGGGTGTGTGTCGATTTCACCGATTTAAACAAGGCATGCCCCAAGGATCTTTTCCCTTTACCGCATATAGACTCCATGGTGGATGCAATGGCAGGACATGAGATGCTTACCTTTATGGATGCTTCCTCTGGATTTCAACAAATTCAGATGGAATCATCTGATCAAGAGGATATAGCATTCATGAATCCTACCGGCATATATTGTTATATTGCTAAGCCGTTCGGACTAAGAAATGCAGGGGCAACATATCAAAGATTGGTCAATATGATGTTCAAGAATCAGTTAGGCAAAACCATGGAAGTCTACATAGATGACATGGTAGTGAAGTCGAAGAGGGTCGAGGATCACCTAAGAGACCTTGAAGAAGCATTCAATATCCTTGACCAATATAACATGAAACTGAACCTGTCAAAATGCCATTTTGGTGTTAAGGCTGGAAATTTTCTAGGATACATGGTGACCAAAAGGGGAATAGAAGCGAGCCCTGAGCAGATAGAAGCCATCATTAATTTAAAGCCACCTAGGAATGCTAAAGATGTCCAAAGACTGACGGGAAGAATAGCTGCCCTCAACAGATTCATTTCCAGATCCTCGGAGAAGTGCAAAGACTTCTATGATATCTAGAGGAAAAATAAAAAGTTTGAATGGACTCAAAGGCATGAAGACGCACTAAAGGCTCTTAAGGATTATCTATCCTCAGCGCCTGCTTTGATGAAGCCAATAGATGGTGAGCCCCCTGTCCTTATACTTAGCTGTGTCAGGAAATGCAATCAGTGCTGTTCTAGCCAAGGATCTTGAAGGACAACAACACCCGATATATTACGTAAGTAAAAGCTTATTAAATGCAGAGGTCAGGTATTCTCACCTTGAAAAATTAATTCTTGCTTTGATTATGACCTCAACCAAGTTGAGACACTATTTTGAAACACATGCTATTATTTTAAGAACTAATTATCCTGTTAAGAATGTGCTTAGAAAACCAGAATTGTCAGGAAGGATGGCCAAATGGGCTGTGAAATTGAGTGCATATGATATTCAGTATGAGCCCAGAACAACCATTAAGTCACAAGCACTTGCAGACTTTGTGGCTGATTTCAGTAGTGACATGCAAGAGGAAGCTGATTTGGAGGTTCAGCAACTTGAAGAAACCAAGGATCCTTGGATCCTCTTTACTGATGGAGCATCCAACATAAGAGGAACAGGATTGGGTATCCTACTGAAATCGCCAGAGGGGGGACATAATACCCCAGTCTATTGCGTGTGCATTCCAAGCCACCAATAATGAAGCGGAATACGAAGCTCTGATCGCAGGTTTGCAATTAGCTAAACATATGAGGATCAGGTATCTTCAAGTATATGTAGATTCGTTATTGATGGCTAACCACTTTAATGGCTCATATGCTGTTAAAGGTGAAAAACTAATCAGGTATCTAGATGTTGTGAAGAAACTATCAAAGTTATTCGATTCTTTTAGTATTATACAGGTACCAAGAGAAGAGAATGCTGGGGCAGATGCCTTAGCAAATTTAGCTTCATCATTGAAGATTCCAGAAGATACGAAGATCCCAATCATCCACATTGTTAGGCCATGAATTTTATACCGAGGATCCTTTATCCTTAACTGTCTTATGGATATGTTATCCTTGAAATATGTATCAGGATATAAAGGACCAACGATCCTCGGTATTATTTGTTTACTAATGATTGCATTTAGTATGGTTATGTGTTAGACAGGTTTGTATCAACTATCTTCATATAGCAACTTCTAGCTGGAGCATGGATCCAGGATCCTACTTCAACACAGCTGATTATGGACGAATTCTCTAGATGATTGATGTTTTATAACAATAACGGTATTTAGACTTGGTCTACCGCTTATATCGCTGCTGGATGACTATTGGCACGTGGTCAAAGATCGTGGAGCGGCTAAGTGGAGGACTTCCGGTTAATTAGGAGTATTGTTAATGTTATTATCTTATTTAAACGAGCTATGATCGAGTAGAAATGAAACATGTAATATTGCACACACTAGAGCTGAAACAAGCATTCTCTCTACACTAGCGTACTTTGTAATCTAGATCATACAATCCACCACATTTGTAACCACCTTTTGTTTATTAATATAATCGACGGTGATAGTTTTCACCGTCCGGGGGTTTTTTGTGCCGGAGATCACGATAATCACATACTCCTCGACCAAAGGTTACCTTGTTGATCATTGACTAAAGTAATTCGACCAAAGATTATCTTATTAATCCTTGACCGAAGCTATTTTACCAAAGATTGCCTTGATAAGTTTTGACCGAAGTAAGACTATCTTGATTAAGGGTTTTTTCCCTCGTGATCAAACCTCTGTGTTCACCAATATTACAATTACTCATTTGTCATTATCAAATTAGCACCTTACCTCACTTAACAGATTTGGATACTTGATCCTTAACAGATTTTTATCCAAAACAATTTGGCGCCCACCGTGGGGCAATTGGTGCTGTAATCCATATTGTTCTTATCATTCTCAACTTTTTCATACCCATATCACTATCAATGGCCTCTCAATCAACCTCTGCTTCATCATGCCGGCCACGGCTCCTCTCTCATCGAGGACTTTGCCACCGATTCCTCCGCCAATCACGGGAACGCAACAGCCTGCTACTGCTGGGAGCAAGACGCAACTACCAGTCTTCCAGAGCTCAAGGACCGCTGCTGCTGCCCCGGTGGTTAATACTAACAGTGATATTTCATCTATGTTTTCACAGGTTAAAACATACATGGAGAAGCATAACAAGACTAATAAGAGGATCCTCCGTGAGATAGAGGATCTCAAGAAGAACAAGAGGCCAGCAGAGGATCTCACCTCCCTGATGCAAAGGATGCTGGATTTCACCAGTCCAGAATCCATGGCTCAGTTCTCTCTAGGATCATCTATCCTTCAACAGGGGTCTATGGGTCAACAGACTCAAGGATCCTCGCTATTTCAGCCAGGATCATCTATCCTTCAACAGGGGTCCATGGGTCAATAGACTCAAGGATCCTCGCTATTTCAGCCAGGATCATATATCCTTCAACAGAGGTCCATGGGTCAACAGACTCAAGGATCCTCGCTATTTCAGCCAGGATCATCTATCCTTCAACAGGGATCCATGGGTCAGCAGAATCAAGGATCCTCATATTATTGGTAAGGATCGGTCATCCTTCCACAAGGATCCTATGGTACCCAACCTCAAGGATCCTTCATCCCGAATCAAGGATCCTTCTTTCCGAATCAAGGATCCTCGGGCGTCCAACATCAACGATCCTCTGAAGTCCATGAAGGGGATATAATCCCCATGCAGACTATAGCCTTTGGAGGACCAACTCTTATCGCAGACTCCTCATATCCCATCTACTCATCCGAGATGCCAACCTTCACTCAGCAAAGAGGTAACTTGTACGATCCTTTATCCTTAGATGCTAACCGTGGTTCCATGCAGGATGCAGGTATCAACTAAGCTATGGCCAAGGAGCTGCAGAAGCTCAAGGATATGATATCCAGTGTTCCCGGGGTCATAAGACCAATTCCTGAGATACCTGATGGAAGCCACAGAGTATCCAGATTCGCTCCGCCTATCTATGATGCTGAAATCCCGAAGCGGTTCCAGACTCCGAATATGAAGACTTACGACGGGACACTGATCCTGAAGAACATGTAGCACAGTATAGGGAAAGGATGGAGATCAATCCTATTCCGGAGAGACTCAAAGAAGCTTGCCTATGCAAGGGCTTTGGATCCACACTAACGGGAGCCGCTCTAAAATGGCTGCTAAGTCTTCCTCCCTTTTCAATTACTTCTTTCTCACACTTAGTTAACTTGTTTAACACTCAGTTTTCCTGTAGTCAGAAATTTGAAAGGTTAACCGGTGATTTATATCGTGTTGTCCAACCTAGTGATGAATCCCTTAGGGATTTCGTCACCAGATTCGGCATGGAAGCTCTAGAAATCCCAAATCTTGACATGACTACTGCTGTTGAAGCATTCAAGATGGTAATTCAGAAGAGCTCCCCCTTTTATGATGATTTAGTGATGACTCCATGCAGGACATTAGACGAAGTCAGAAACAACGCATTTTGATACATCCGATTAGAAGAAGATAAAAGGATCCAGGATCGTCTTGGAGGACATACGAAACAAGAAACTCCCGAGAAGAATAAAGGATCCTGGAATAGAAACAACAATTCAAAGCCGTTCGCCAAGCCCAGCAATCACAACGTGCGGGCAGTTGAAGAAGGAGATGACGATGAAGACTATCCTTGCATCTCCGATTACTGTTTCTCTGTGGATACTCATGGCTTGATCTGTGCCATGAAGGATCTGGGAGAAAAAGCAAGGTGGCCCAGAAAAAATGAGAAGGTTGTCGGCTTCAAGGACAAGTCTAAGTGGTGCGCTTTCCACGAATATTTTGACCATGCAACAGACGAATGCATCGGCTTAAGGAGGGAAATTGGTTACCTCCTGAGCAAGGGTCACTTTAAAGAACTCTTGGGAAGGAAGAAATCCAAGATCCAAGATCCTGAAGACCTTCCACTGAAAGCAACGCCGCCACCACCAGATGCTCATGTGATCAATTTTGTCTCCAGAGACTACGAATTATTTCAAGATTCTTGTGCCATAAGAGAAGATCCCGTAGTAGAATTCAAACTGGACGACGAGAGAAGACCGCTCATCCCACTACTCGAGTGACTGATCAGAGAATCTTCTTCAATTCAAGGATCCAGGATCCTCACCAGGACAAGATGGATGTGAGAACGATCAATTTCATTTTAGGAGGTTCAGACATATGTGGAACTTCTTTCTCTGAAGAAAAAAGACTCGCTAAATAGATAAAGATGGATAACCGAGATCAACCAATAGTGTCAACCACCCTAACAACAGACAAGAGAATCTTCTTCGATGAGGAAGACAAAATGAACATTCAGGATCCTCATCATGACGGTTTGATTATTACTTTATATATCTTTAACCATTATGTATGCAGGATCCTAGTAGACGGGCGGCAACTCGGTCAACATTATCCAACATGATGTCCTTAAGAAAATGCATATCCCGGATTCAGAAATCATCCCTAGAACATCGGTGCTAGTTGGTTTCAGTGGCGAACCAAGAAGACACTGGGGGGACATCAACCTCCCAATTTATATCGAAGGGTTAAATTCATACCAAAAATTTTGTTTTATAGATAACCTTTCTTGTTGCAATGTTATTTTAGGTAGGCCGTGGCTCCATGGAATGAAGGCTGTAGCCTCAACTTACCACTAGTGCATCAAGTTACCTACTCCTTGGGGAGTTGTAAAGATAGTAGGTGACCAAGCGGATGCCAAGAATTATTATTCATCATCAATGAAGCCAACATCCAAGCCGACCATAGCATAGCAACTACAGCAACATCCTAGGGACGTGATGGAAGCTCGGGAGAAAGACCTTAAAGAAGTATCATTGGACCCCGAGGATCCTGAAATAAAGGTGTTCCTAGGATCCAGTATCCCAAGTACGATTGAGGAGGATATAATATCGGCGAAGAAGATCTACCTTTGTTTTCAACCACTCGGACATGACAGGTATTTCAAAAGAGGTAATCACTCATAAACTCGGCCTTGATTTATCTGTTAAACCCGTCCATCAGAAGCGAAGGAAATTCGCTCCTGAGAGGAACAAGATCATACAATAAGAAGTTGAAAAACTTCTTAAGGCCAGTATGATCAGAGAGGTTCAGTATCCTCGATGGCTAGCTAATGTGGTCGTTGTTTCAAAAAAGAATGGAAAGTAGAGTGTGTGTGTCAATTTTACTGATTTAAACAAGGCATGCCCCAAGGATCCTTTCCCATTACCAGATATAGATTCCATGGTGGATGCAACGACAGGACATGAAATTCTTACCTTTATGGATGCTTCCTCTGGATTTCAACAAATTCAGATGGAACCATCTGATCAAGCGGATACAACATTCATGACTCCTACTAGCATATCCTGTTATACTGCCATGCCGTTTGGACTAAGAAATGTAGGGGCAACATACCAAATATTAGTCAACTTGATGTTCAAGGATCAGTTGAGTAAGACTATGGAGGTCTACATAGATGATATGGTGGTAAAATCAAAGAAAGCTGAGGATCACCTTAGAGACCTCGAGGAAGCATTCAACATCCTCGACCAATATAACATGAAGCTGAATCCGTCAATATGCCACTTTGGTGTTAAGGCTGGAAAATTTCTGGGATATATGGTGACTAAGAGAGGAATTGAAGCAAGCCCCGAGCAGATTGAAGCCATCCTCAATTTGAAATCTCCTGCAAATACAAAGGATGTCCAAAGGCTCACAGGAAGAATAGCCGCTCTCAACCGATTCATCTCAAGATCCTCCGAGAAATGTAAAGACTTCTACGATATTCTTAGAAAGAATAAGAAGTTTGAATGGACAGAAAAACATGAGGCAGCACTCAAGTCGTTGAAGGACTACTTATCCTCAGCACCATCCTTAATGAAGCCTGTGGATGGAGAATCCTTGTATTTATACTTAGCAGTTTCAGGTAATGCAGTAAGTGCTGTTCTCGTTAAGGATCATGAAGGTGAACAAAACCCCGTATATTATGTAAGTAAGAGTCTGTTAGATGCAGAAGCCAGAATGTTCTTAGAAAACCAGAGTTATCAGGAAGAATGGCCAAATGGGCAGTGAAGTTAAGTGCATATGATATCCAGTACGAGCCGAGAATAACAATTAAGTCTCAAGCACTGACGGACTTTGTTGCTGATTTCACTAGTGATCTACAAAAAGAAGCTGACTTGGAGGTCCAAAAACTGGAAAAGATTAAGGATCCTTGGATCCTCTTCACAGATGGAGCATCCAACGTAAGAGGAACGAGATTGGGCATACTACTGAAATCGCCACAGGGGGACATAATACCCCAGTCCATTGCATGTGCATTCAAAGCTACCAACAATGAAGCAGAATACGAAGCACTTATAGCAGGTTTACTCTTAGCCAAAAATATGAGGATCAGGTATCTTCAAGTTTATATGGATTATTTACTTATTACTAACCACTTTAACGGTTCTTATATCGTAAAAGGTGAAAATATGATCAAATATTTAGAAATTGTGAAGGAATTAGCAAAATCCTTCGAGGTATTTAGTATAGTACATGTACCAAGAGAAGAAAATGCCGGGGCAGACGCTTTGGCAAATTTAGCCTCATCCCTAAAAATACCAGAAAATACGAAGATCCCAATTATTCACATACTCTCGCCAGCAATAGGAGAGCAAGAAATTGGGGAAATAACAAATGATAAGCAGATTGTGCTTTGGGATCCATTATCCTCGGACAATCAAGGATCTTGGATCCTCCCGATCAAAAAGTACATACAAACAGGAGAAATTCCAACAACAGAGAATCCCAGATCCTTCAAACTCAAGGTATCACAGTACATTTTATTAGATGATAAGCTATATAGAAAATCTCTTGCAGGTCCATACTTGAGGTGCATCGAGGATCCTGAGATCAAAGAAGTACTCAAGGATTTTCATGAAGGAGACTGTGGCAACCACACAGGTGGAAGAGCACTATTTTCTAGGATACTTAGAACTGGATACTTCTGGCCAACAATGAAGAAGGATACAGTGGAGTATTCAAGGAAATGTGATGCTTGTCAAAGACATGCAAACATCCTTCATTAGCCAGCGGAGCCTTTATATCTTATATCCTCCTCATGGCCTTTCATGAAATGGGGTATGGATATTGTAGGCAAGCTACCAAAAGCACCCGGTGGAAAAGTCTTTATGCTTGCTATGACTGACTACTTCTCCAAATGGATTAAGGCAGAAGCATTTTTACAAGTCTGAGAAAGGGAAGTAATATCTTTTATTAAACGAAATATTATAACTAGATTTGGTATTCCTGCTGAAATTGTTTGTGACAATGGTTCCCAGTTTATCGGGAATAGAACCACTAACTTTTGTGACAGTTGGGGCATCAAAATGATTACTTCCACTCCGGTTCATCCTCAAGCCAATGGTCAAGCAGAGTCTAGCAACAAAATCATCATCAACAATCTGAAGAAGAAGCTAGGATCCAAGAAGGGAAAATGGGCTGAAGAACTTCCTTATGTTCTTTGGGCAGACAGAACAACTCCAAAGAATGCAACAAGTCAAACACCCTTTTCATTGGTGTTTGGATCCGAAGCAGTAATTCCCACAGAAATGGTGGTTCCTACTGCGAGAATGAGCATCCGTGATCCTCAAGCCAATGAGGAAATCCTTCTTGAAGACTTGGATACTATAGAAGAACTCAGAGACCTAGCAAAGATCAAAATGGCAGCTTATCAACAAAGGTTAGCTGGAGCATACAACAAAAATATCATAATCCAAAGATTTCAAGAAGGAGATTTGGTGTTAAGGAAAGCCTTCCAAAACACAACAAATCCAGCTGATGGGAAGCTAGCGCCCAAATGGGAAGGACCTTATCAGATTGAGTCGGAATCAGGAAAGGGGGCATATCATTTGCTCACAATGGAAGGAAATAGACTACCAAGAGCATCGAATGCAATCCACCTAAATAAGTACTTTTTCTAATCAGGATCCATGATGCGTGCGTGCTAGTGGTATAAAATATGAAAGGTTGGATGATTTGCTTTTGCACAAGATCGTGTTTTAAATTTATAAAAGTGATTTCTACAAAGACTAAACACACACAAAATAGGCAAGTGTACCTATCGTATATGTAGAATAGTAATGGTAAGAACCAAGTATCGATCCGTGGACACAAGGGTTTCTAATAATAAATCGTTGTTTTACTTCAATCGGAGGTTTTAATCATTTTGGGGTTGATTTTTAAACTTTTTATAAAATATAAATACTTATATATATAATATATAGGTGACCGAGACAAGAGATTCTAAACGAGTTATTCAATTATGAGAAGGTTACCATCTAAGATCAAGAATCCAGTCCATTTTAGCATTGATAATTAATATGTAGACATGTGATAAACTTGCCGTAGCAATATATGATAGATAGCTCCTTAAGCCTTAAGTGAGCATCTTCGGCACTAAGGAGTTGACAAGTAGTATGCGCATTTTAAAGTCCACCCTTTCCTAATGTCATACCATCTCAATGATGTCGATTTGAGTTGACAAGTAGTTTCGTAAAGTAGAAAGATTAGGATTGACTTCGAATTCTCAAATACCAATTCTAACAACTTCGGGTGGTTGTAGTTCATCACACAACCTCCCCTTGGTTGATTTATGTAGGTTATAATTACACATCCCGTTAACATATGGTTTCTTTAACTAATTTGATATCCTAAGAAAAGCCATTTTCGGATTACCAAGGGTTAGAAAAATACACCATAACTTATATCTCATAATTTCTAAGTACAATATAAGGATCCATGTTTTGATAATGTATCAAAGTATTTCTATCTTTCAAGAACATGAATCGATCATGAACGATTGCCAAAGATATTGACAACCACCAACTTTGATTTAGTGATTTAAGATGGTGAAACATTTCTCATCAAAAGATAATTGTAATATAACCATGTACTTTACTAGACTACATCACATGTCTTGGTTAATTATCAAGTAAAACAAAGCTTCTTCATAGATTTTAGATGGTAAAAGAAGTTTAGCTCATAATGAGCATAGTTATAAACATTAAGATGATTGATAATAATAAATACATGATTAAACTTGGAACAATCTAACCAAATGTAGATGAATCCTTCTTCTTAATGATGGTAATGATGGTTGATGATGATGATTAGTGGTGATGACCTCCAAACCTTCAAACTCTTCACTAGATCTTCAAAGTGAGTGTTAATGTGTGTTTTTATAAGTGAAAACTGAGAAGAATTCTTTTCAAGGCACACTCTTCAAATGGCACAAGAGCCACTATTTATAGGCAATCTGGAGTGTAAAGCACGGCCCCGTGCTTGATGAGCACGGCCCCGTTCATTTTTATGACATGTGCCAGATTTGTTTTGTCTTTTGTGTGAGCTGGCAACGGCCCCGTGGTTGGAAGTCACGCCCCCGTGATTTTTAGTGACATGTGCTCAATTCTTCTTTGTCTTTTTTGTGTTCCCGTCCACGGCCCCGTGCATGATAAGCACGGCCCCGTGCTTTTGCTTCCTGTTTTAATGACATGTGCCAGATTTGTTTTGTCTTTTGTGTGAGCTGGCAACGACCCCGTGGTTGAAAGGCACGCCCCCGTGATTTTTAGTGACATGTGCTCAATTCTTCTTTGTCTTTTCTGTGTTCCCGTCCACGGCCCCGTGCATGATGAGCACGGCCCCGTGCATTTTTATGACATGTGCTAGATTTGTTTTGTCTTTTGTGTGAGCTGGCAACGACCCCGTGGTTGGAAGGCACGCCCCCGTGATTTTTAGTGACATGTGCTCAATTCTTCTTTGTCTTTTCAGTGTTCCCGTCCACGGACCCGTGCATGATGAGCACGGCCCCGTGCTTTTTCTTCCTGATTTTGTCTTTTCTTGTTTCAGAAGCATGGGGGCGTGTTTCTTGAGGCATGGGGGCGTGTTCATTTGTTTTATTGTGTTTTCTTCTGTTTTTCTTCGTCTTTTTGCTTGTTTCTTCGTTTGAGGCTTGGTTTCACCTGAAATTATGTTTTATTATGATAAGTAGTCTTTTATGCTATGTTATTTGATGGAAATTGCAGTTTTTAGAGATTATTTGATGCCGAAAAGATGTATATTTATATGTACATCAATCCAGTATCCTGAAAGGATATATTATCCTTAAAGGATCAAGGATCCTAAAATCGGTAATATCTATCTGATTACTTATTTATTTTTTATTCTTGTTATTCTAAGGATAATATATTCTTAACATTTATCTTTTCCAAGTTTTCAAGTAACAATGCAGATTTCAATAAGAGGTTCAAAGTCTAAGAGGTTGGCCACCTCTCCTTTACATATAAGGTACTTTACTATTAACCTTGGCCTTGCCCACGATTGGATATGACCCCCGATGGTCATATCCCCTAAGGTTTAAAGGTTTTCACCTTTCTCATGATCGCCAGTTGCGCACGCTATTCGACGTATAGTTCGGGGCAGCGGGACCAGTACACGCTTAGTGGCTGACAATTTCGTTGTCTCCCGCTATATGGAGGACCCTATGAATAATGGTAGACGTACCATTTCCTAAGGTTTAAGGGCTTTCACCTCTTCTTAAGGACCATGTCGCCAGTTAACATCCGTATCTTTGGGCCAGTCCCCAGTTTGGGCTTGTCCCCAGTATTTGGGCTTGTCCCCAATTTAACACCAGATTACACGGGCTTGTCCCCAGATTACACGGGCTTGTCCCCATATTACACGGGCTTGTCCCCAGTTGCACGGGCTTGTCCCCAGTATATTATTTGGGCTTGTCCCCAACTTAATGGGTTTGATCCCAGTTAATCTTATGAATTATTTGCAACAGACTAACTAAGTTCTTTGTGAAGATCAAGAATCTAAGGATCCCGGATCCTAAAGCTATTCCTTCAAGGATCTTCCGGTAACTTAGGTTTATCTAGACCTTCTGGTATGATCTCTATTAATTTATGTATCATATTTATTGCAATAATTTTGAATATTTCAATTTAGAAGGTTATTCCCTTAAACCTGTTTTACTACTAAAGATATTTTACCCTATTTTAAGGATACTATATCCTAAAAAATTTTACCTTATTTTTAAGGATACTATATCCTAAAAACTTTTATCAACTTTTAAGGATATTCTATCCTAAGCAATTGTAATAAGGATCTTTTATCCTAAAAATCTTTTACTTAAGATTATTTTGCAAAACTATCAACAATATTAAGATTATATCTAATAAAATTTTTGAAAATAAATAACAAGTAAAAAGTCAAAAGATTTATATATTAATTAAAATAAGACCCTAGGACTTATCCAAAATTCCTAACCCGGACTTCACCGTACGAAAAGATGGACCATGCATCCGGGTTAAGTGAAAGTTACTAATTGTTCATAAAGTGCAGGGAAATTAAAAAACAGGGGCAACAAAGGCTTCATCCCCACAAACAGAGGATCCCTCCACCTTTGTCACCCCCACCAATTGTCTTAAGGATCATGGATCCTTTATCCTAAATACTATTATTCATTACAAACCATGGAAATTGTCTCTAAAAACACCATGAAAGCAAAATAAAAAAGTGGGCTCGGGCCTTGTCTTTAATATCTTTCATTGCCCACTTAAGCTGCATCTCCAACCGCAACATCACCTCCTTTCTTGCCAGCTTCAACCGCATCCTTAACGCCACTGGTCCCAGTCTCGGTGTTCTCAACCATTTCCTCGTCATCCTCACCACCAAGGTCATCAAGAGCAGCCTTCCATTTCTCCACATCCCAGGCCGACTTGTCAAAAGCAGGATCACCGGCCTCAGTCGCCATCTTGATCCGTGCCTGGAATATCGACCTAGCAGCCCACACCTTGGCTTCGGATAAGGATAGCTGATCCTCCAGTTGCTTCTTCTCCTTGGAAAGCTGGGTCATAGCTTTATCCTTAGCAACCATAGCTTTTCCTAAGCCTGACATTTTCTCGCTCATCTGAAGGATAATCTTTTCATAATAATCCCTCATAGCGGTCACAGCCTATCATCAAGTTTCATATCAGAATCAGAACAATATTGGATCCTAAAATGTTGGAAGAATACAGTATACTTACAGAGCAGGCAATGTCACAATGGGTCTCAGGATCAGAGGATCTTTTCCTCTTGGAAGCTGCTGATTTGGCCCTGGTCGTGGCAGTCTTGGGTTCAGAGCTAGTTCCAGCCTTGGAAGCTTCCTTCTTGACAGCAGGAGAGGTGACCATACAATCGATATCATCCAGGGAGAACTTGAGAGCAGACTTTCCTGATTTCTTGGTGCCTATGGAAGAAAAATTGACAAATAAGTCTTCTACTTTATTCTAAATACTTTAAAAATTATTAACTTACTTGACATGCTTGAACTTGAGGAGATATCACAAAAACCTTCGACAAATCGAGCTTGAAAAGTTCTAACCGCGGTATCCAGCTCCAGGAACCGTTTTTCTTTCTCTTCTGTTCCAGGTAATTTGCTCAATGAGGCGAAGTTCTCAACTGCAGACAACAAAAACAGCATAAGAGTAAAGATTGAAGAATAATGGATCCTGCTACTTCTTAAGGATCCGGGATCCTACCCTTCGTGACCCACGTTGAAGGAAGATCAGTCCCCCTGGTATTGAATCACGTTTTACGAAGAAGAACTTATTCTTCCACACGGAATCATTTAGCGTGGCTTTAGAGATCGGATGTGGCTGTCGGGGCTTGGATTTGAAAATGAAACGAGCAGAACCGAAGGTAGTAAGGGTATACAAATATGACAACTCCGGAAGGCCAAAATTGATTTTTTCCTCCTCGATGATTCTTTCGATAGTGCTAAGAACCCTCCAAATCATCGGCATAGCTTGTAAGTAAGATATGCTGGTAGAATCGAAAAAACTCTGGGTAAAAGGTGGAAAGGGGTATTTATAGCCGATAAGAAAGGGAGTCGCCGGGAAGCAAACCCAAACCTTGGAGTAAACATCACATCTAACACTGGATTCATAGGGTCGAAAGAGGGTTTTCGATGGAAACAGTGTACGAAAGTCATCGACCTCGGGATTCGTAAGCTTACAGATTTCAGTAGGTGGATTAGCAAGCAGACATTGTGGTTCCATTTAGGTTAGCTCGAAGCCGTCAGAAGTTTGCTCAGAAGATTTAGAGGGGGCCGGAGAAGAAGAAGATGAAGCAACAGACATGGTTAATAAAATAAGAGTGAAAGGTAAGAACGATACCTGATGCGTTGGATGAAGGCGTGTATATAATCAAAGATATAGGGCGGCATATATAGACGGTTATAATAACCTCGGGGGGGGGGGGGTAAAAGGTAAATATTCTGGCAAAACCGTCCCATCTTTCAGTTTTCACAAGGATTTTGAATTTCAAAATGACAACTGTATTCCACTGTCACCCGCCATTTTGGGGGCAATTGTTAGGCCATGAATTTTATACAGAGGATCCTTTATCCTTAATTGTCTTATGGATAGGTTATCCTTGAAATATGTATCAGGATATAAAGGATCGACGATCCTCGGTATTATTTGTTTACTAATGATTACGTTTAGTATGGTGATGTGTTAGACAGGTTTGTATCAACTATCTTCATATAGCAACTTCTAGCTGGAGCATGGATCCAGGATCCTACTTCAACACAGCTGATTATGGATGAATTCTCTAGACGATTGATGTTTAATAACAACAATGGTATTTAGACTTGGTCTACCGCTTATATCGCTGCTGGATGACTATTGGCACGTGGTCAAAGATCGTGGAGCGGCTAAGTGGAGGACTTCCGGTTAATTAGGAGATATTGTTAATGTTATTATCTTATTTAAATGAGCTATGATCAAGTAGAAATGACACATGTAATATTGCACACACTAGAGCTGAAACAAGCATTCTCTCTACATTAGCGTACTTTGTAATCTCGATCATACACTCCACCACATTTGTAACCACCTTTTGTTTATTAATATAATCGACGGTGATAGTTTTCACCGTCCGGGGGTTTTATGTGCCGGAGATCACGATAATCACATACTCCTCGACCAAAGGTTACCTTGTTGATCATTGACTAAAGTAATTCGACCAAAGATTATCTCATTAATCCTTGACCGAAGCTATTTTACCAAAGATTGCCTTGATAAGTTTTGACCGAAGTAAGACTATCTTGATTAAGGGCTTTTTCCCTCGTGATCAAACCTCTGTGTTCACCAATATTACGATTAATCATTTGTCATTATCAAATTAGCAGCTTACCTCACTTAACAGATTTGGATACTTGATCCTTAACAGATTTTTATCCAAAACACACATACTCTCACCAGCAATAGGAGAACAAGAAGTTGGGGAGATAACAATTGACAAAGAGATAGTGCCTTGGGATCCATTATCCTCAAGTAATCAAGGATCTTGGATCCTCCCGATCAAGAAGTTCCTTCAAAATGGAGAGATTCCAACCACAGAAAATCCTAAGTCCTTCAAACTTAAGGTATCACAATATATTATATTAAATAATATTCTATATAGAAAATCTCTTGCAGGTCCATGCTTGAGATGTATCGAAGATCCTGAAATTCAAGAGGTGCTCAAAGACTTTCACGAAGGAGATTGTGGTAATCACACCGGAGGTAGAGCCCTATGCTCTAGAATTCTGAGAAGAGGATAGTACTGGCCAACTATGAATAGAGATGCTATGGAGTATTCGAAGAAATGTGACTCATGTCAAAGACACGACAACATTCTACATCAGCCAACAGAGCCTATGTATCCTATATCCTCATCATGGCCTTTCATGAAGTGGGGCATGGATATCGTGGGTAAGCTACCTAAAGCGCCAGGAGGAAAAGTATTCATGCTTGCAATGACTGATTACTTTTCAAAGTGGATAGAAGCAGAAGAATTTGTTCAAGTCCATGAAAAAGAGGTGATATCCTTCATTAAAAGAAATATTATTACTAGATTTGGTATCCCTTCAGAAATTATTTGTGACAATGGTTCCTAGTTTATCGGGAAAAGAACCACTAACTTTTGTGACAGTTGGGGCATCAAGATGATTACCTCCATACCAATTCATCCTCAAGATAATGGTCAAGCAGAACCAAGTAACAAGATTATCATCAACAACTTGAAGAAGAAACTAGGATCCAAGAAAGGCAAGTGGGCCGAAGAGCTACCATATGTTCTTTGGGCTGACAGAACAACACCAAAGAATGCAACAGGTCAAACACCTTTCTCATTGGTGTTTGGCTCAGAAGCTGTAATCCCTACGGAGATGGTGGTTCCTACTGCCAGAACAAGCATCCGTGATCCTCAAGCCAACAATGAAATCCTTCTCCAAGATCTAGATACTGTTGATGAGCTCAGAGACCTAGCTAAAATCAGAATGGCAGTATATCAGCAAAGGGTAGCTGGGGCATACAACAAGAATATCAGGATTCGAATATTTCAAGAAGGAGATCTAGTTTCGAGGAAAGCCTTCCAAAACACAACTAATCCAGCAGATAGAAAGCTAGCACCTAAGTGGGAAGGCCCCTACTTGATCGAGTCAGAAGCCGGAAAGGGGGCATATCACCTGCTGACTATGGAAGGCAACAGGTTACCAAGAGCATGGAATGCTATTCATCTCAAGAAATACGTTTTCTAATCAGGATCAAGTATCCTCAGAAGGATTAAGGATCCTGAAATTGGTAATATTTATCCGATCACTAATTCATTTCTGATTCTTATTTTAAGGATAATACATTTTTAACGTTTGATTTTTTTCCAAGTTTTAAATAACAATGCAGATTTCAATAAGAGGTTCAATGTCTAAGAGGTTGGCCACCTCTCCTTCACACTTAAGGTACTTTACTATTTCCCTTGGCCTAGCCCACGATTAAGGTATGACCCCCGATGGTCATATCTTCCAAGGTTTAAAGGTTTTCACCTTTCTTACGAATTAGAGTTTCTACACTCTCGCCTGTAGCGCACGCTATCCAACGTATAGTCCGGGGAAGCGGGACCAGTACACGCTTAGTGGCTGACAATTTCGTTGTCTTCGGCTATATGGAGGATCCTACGATTTATGGTAGACGTACCATACCATCGGTTTATAACATTTTCATGTTATCTCACGTTTGGGCTAAATCCCAGTTTGGGCAAGTCCCCAGTTAACATCCGTATCTTTGGGCCAGTCCCCAGTTTGGGCTTGTCCCCAGTTTTTGGGCTTGTCCCTAGTTTGTCCCCAGTTACACGGGCTTGTCCCCAGTTACACGGGCTTGTCCCCAGTTGCACGGGCTCGTCCCTAGTTTATTTTATGGGCTTGTCCCCAGTTTGTTGGGTTTAATCCCAGTTAATATCATATGTTGTTTGGATCAGGTATCCTAAATTCAAATACGAGGATCACAAAAGGATCAATACTTATGGGAGAAGGATATACAGCCGGAAGGGAAGTTCCCAAGGAAACTCCATTATGCCCAGCTTGTCAAATCTCATCTGTTTTGCAGGAAGTTTGATTTCAAAGGCAAAATGACATTTGTGATCTTATCACCACCACCATTTTGGGGCAATTGTTAGGGCACGGAAATTTGACACTGTGGATATGTTATCCTGGCATATAATATGGATCAATTATCCTTAGAATATGTTGCAGATCCTGTCAGGATCAATGATCCTCAGTACTTATTATTTATTAACGATTTTCTTTTGTTATCTTGATATTTTTGGCAGGTATAACAAAAAGATAAAACTAAAATAAACCGGATTTTTAATCCAAACTTAAGATTTAAGTTTGAAACTCATTTTATTAACTTCTTTTAGTTAACCCGAAAAAATGGGATAGTTACCAGGTGCAACCTATAATCTCGCTATCAAGTTAAGAAAACGCGTGGATAATGAAGGAAACAGCTCTAATTATGGAAAGGCTTGATTCTAGGCTAAAATTAGGGATATTTGTTATTCTTTTCCTATTTAAATTGAGATTATGATAAGTTAAAAGAACACATTGTATACACACACACACACACCTGAGCATTCTCTCTATCACAGCTCGTTCACTTAGCTATCTTTGTAATACTGATCAATATCTCCAACAATTGTAACATCCTTTTTTTGATTAATAAAGTGGTGATAGACGATTTGTCATCACCCGGGGTTTTTGTGCCGGCGATCCGAACCAGATCAAGGGCTTTTCCCCGTAACAAATCCGTGTGTTTGTGTTTGCAATCGATACATACTTGTTTTCATCACCATAGCACTAATCCTCACATAACAGATTTGGATACATTATTCTTAGCGGATTTTTGTCCAAAACAGTAACTTAAACTTTGCTACAAAAAATATAGGGAAATTGTAATAAAACAAAAATGAAATATCAAAGTGTGTCATTTACTCATTTATATATGTGGATCATGAAGAGGTTGTTGCCTAGATCTAAGTAAACTATATTTATGAAACACTTGTAGAAACTTGCGCATTCATGCTAACCATAGTGTCATCAAGTTTGCTCATTAGCGTAAGTCGATATGAAAAACTTGTAGTCAACAAAAAGAAAACAAATGAATCAATATATGAGGACGAAAATCAACATCTACACTTAGTACCAATAAGCTCAATGTAGTACAACCAAAGATAAAGACTCAACGAAAGAATCTACGCGTATCTTTGCAACAATGTGAATAATACAAGTCGACAAACGTACAATGGGTTGTGTTTGTGAGATCCATCAGATATCACAAAACAAATACTCAGAAGAAACTGAAGCGTGGATCCTAACGAAAGATTGTACATTTCAACTATCTTGAATTTTCAACAAGACTCGCATTGATATTATGCATTCTTCAGACTTAAATGTCTTTTAAAATATGCTAATGATGAGAAGACATTCTTGATGAGCCTTAGAGTTTACATGTTTTATAAGATAACTTGCAAGTTGCAACTATGGAGTTTTTAAGCAAAGTGATATATAAAAAAACACACTATAGTTACTTTTTCCTTAAGAGTGCAATTGACCTTAATTAACGAGAAAATTAGCAGAATTATTAGAGCATTTGTAATGTGACGTTTCCCTTTTTCCTCACATGAGCCCAAAGAAACATCGCTCCGGTTAGGGGACTCTCACCCCTTTTCAACAAATCACCACGTACCATCACCAATTTTATTATTAACTATTTAATTCATTTATAATTTAACTATTATTATTGTTTAGTTATATGGGATGGTAAAACCATTTCCTATATTAATTTTAGGGCATCTAGCGCTCAATTAATTAACCCGATTTATATAAGAACACGAAAACACACACGAGCCATCATATATATAGAGGTAGGGTACCAAAAAGACCCAAATACCCTTAAGTACCACCCGCGGGTCATTGAGGAACCTCTCATGTATCACCCGCGGGACATTCGGATCACCCGCATATCATGGGAGAGGAAGAACATCCTCATACCACACGCGGAAGCATCCTGGCACCCTCAGAAGTCATCAGCGGGACAAGACATCTGTCCGCCAGTATGACCGGAGGGCAATGCCAACTAGACAGCTGTCAATAACTAAATACACTATAGAAGAACGTCCACGATTGTTACTTTAGGAGTACGTGACTTGCCCACAAATGAAAGAAGGACACCTGGCCAGTTTGTTATAACCGTGCACATGGCCAGTGTGCAATTCGTCCTATCATTAGGTGACGCGTGTCCAGGTTGTTATACCCATGCACATGGGGCGTGTAGCTCAACCTATCATAAGAGGACACGCGTCCAGGCAGTTATCAAGATCTTCTAGAGAGGACAGCTGGCCCAATCACCTTCCTACCTCCTTCGGTTATAAATATCTTGTCAACCTGCATGAGGTATTCATCGACACCCACTCACTCATATTCTGACTACACTTAGTCTACTTTACTTCAGTACTTTCTTCACTACGAACGTTACTGATTCTCACGCCGGAGGGTGGTTACAGGAAGATCCCCCACCTTGTCCTTCCTGTAACGAGATTCACGGTGACTGTTTTGCAGGTTCCGGTCATTGGACTTTGGGAAGTTGTGCTCATACTGTGTTAGTAGTAATCGTATCATACCATGTGGACTCATTGGATCCAGGACCCGTAACAGGGGATTGGATCCGTGTTGTTGCACCAGTCGGACCAACTCCCACCGATTTGGGGCGTGTTACAGCTCCGGTGGGTTCCAATTTGGCAAGTCAAGGAAGAATTATGAGAGAGACTCGCTGTACTAAATCAATTATGGATCTGGAAGGTGATTCTGGAGACTCTGAACTAGCGAGATCTCATCGTCATGAATCCAGATCTAGAGGAATGTTTTCTCTGGATGAATGGTTCCGCGTGCAACAAGAAAGTTTGGCGGCTGAATATGAACGAAGGGTACGTAATGAACGTTATCATGCCCGTACTTTGACTTACGAAGATTCTCCTCAGAGATCTCTTTCTCCCCCTCCAACGGTGAGAGGAAGTCAAATTCGTTATAGCCAACAAACTGATCAAGAATTTATTGAGCCACGAAGGCTACGTCCTCGTCCTCGCATAGACATGCGTATGCCTTCCTATTTGGACGAATATGACAGCTATGACTCAACTTATCACCCGGAAGATAGTTTCTTTACGGGTAATAGCAGGATGAGTTCAAGGGCAAGAAGTAGTCGTCCGCGTGATGTCGTCCGCCATACTGAGTATCACAGCGACGCTGAAGAAGATTTCACCAAGCCATACCGTCCGGCAGCCTTTCCCGAGAAGTCAAAATTTATATGCGACAACACCCTTTCCTGTCAATGCTAAAATACCTACAACGGTGGGTAGATACAATGGCATGACTGATCCAAGTGATCATTTGCAAAACTTCGTGGCGGTAGGTGGTGTGAGCGGATGGACGCTCCCCTATTGGTGTCATATGTTCGCATTGAAACTAACGGGGGCAGCGAGGGAATGGATCGAAAAACTTCCTGATGGTCAAATTTCTAGTTGGGATGATCTGGTGAAGAAATTCTCACAACAGTTCAGCCAACAAAAGAAGCACACGCGTGACCAATCAGAAATTCTGGATGTTGTCCGCCAGGATAATGTATCCAATGAAGACTTTATTACCAGGTTTAATGACGAAAGTCTAAACATTGGTGGGATAAGTAAAGACATGCTTCGCGGTGCCTTCCGAAAGAATGTCAAGTGTGACGAGTTGATCCGCACACTCACTGGCCGTGATGGGATGCCAAAGGAGTGGGATGATCTTATGACCGCAGCAAAGTTATTTGCTAATACTGAAAAAACATTGGGAAACAACAGTTCAAGGCAAAAATTCAAAGTTGAGTTTCAAACTCCACGACCCAATAAATAGGCAAAGGGGCCAATTTGGTCAAGACTTCAGCCAAATACAGAGGCATCAAAGCCATTTGATGCAAAATCCCTCATTGGTAATAAGAACAAGGCAGGACCAGTGAATCGAGGTCCTAACAAATGGACTCCTCTTTCAAAAACTCCTGCTGAAATCCTCACCACTGAAAACGTGAACTTCCGGAAGCCCCAGCCACTCACGAGGAGGTCATTCCTCGATAACAAAAAACATTGTTCGTTTCATAATGACATTGGCCATAATACGAACGAATGCAATGCTTTAAAAAGCGAAATTGAAGCGGCTGTGAAGTCTGGTTAGATAGGACACCTGGTGAAAGATGGAAAGTAGGGACTGGTAAAGCTCCTATGCAGGACAACCAGGGCCCATCCAAAAAACAAGTCAAGGACTTGAACGTCCATATGATCCAAGGCGGACGAAAGACGGGAGGAAAGAGAGGAGAATGTGATGAGGAAGAATGGAAAAATGAACCAGTAATCTTTCGCGGGTCAAAGGTGGTCCCAGTAACAAAAATCCCTTAATTATCACTGCTGTTTTCAGTCACTATCGTTCCCAATATGTTTGCTTTGACACTGGAAGTACATCGGACATCATGTACGAACAGTGCTTTGAGCAATTGGATGATGAAGATAAAGAAAGGATGAAACCCATTCATGCTCCAGTATCAGGATTCGGAGGAGAAATAATGCATCCGCGTGGGGTGATTTCTTTCCCGGTCACGTTGAGCGATGGAGTTCGTTCAACGACAGAGGAGGTTGAATTCTTAGTTCTGTCGGCAACATCGAAACATGATATCAGCCTTGAGCGAGAAGCCATTGGTGACTTCAATGCTCATCCGTCAACTGCTCACAGCGCGGTGGGAGTTCCAACACCCACCGGCGTGGCAATAATTCATGTCAATCGACATTGCTTTGCAACTGAGAGTTCAAAACCCATCAAGATTCCAAAACAGGCTCAACGAACTGAGCCTGAAAAGTGGGTTTTGAAAAAAAAGTTTCTTGATCAAACTGTAATAATTGGACCTGCTATCTCTGGGATAGTAAGAACTTATCTAAAGCAGTTATTGTCAAAAAATATTGATGTCTTCGCATGGCAACCCGCGGGCATGTCTGGTGTCCCGCGGAGCATTGCGGAACACAAACTGAGAGTAAACCCTATGTTTACACCGATCGTTCAAAAACATCGTAAGATGGGTCCGGAACAAACAAAAGCAATGAATGAGCAAGTTAAGGACCTCTTGCAGGCTGGAATCATCCGACCAATTTAGTATCAAATTTGGGTCGCCAATCCGGTTATAGTTCCCAAAAGCATCGGGACGTGGCGGATGTACATAGATTTCAAGGATCTTAACAAGGCGGGTCCCAAGGATTGTTATCCTTTGCCCGAAATAGATCTCAAAGTCGGTGCTGTGGCACCAATCAAATTCAAATGTTTCCTGGATGCCTACAAAGGCTATCATCAGATCCGTATGGCTGCGGGCAATGAAGACAAAACAGCATTTCGCACCGATCAAGGCACTTTTTGCTACAAAATGATGCCCTTCGGATTGAAGAATGCGGGTGCCACATACCAACGGTTGATGGATATAGCGTTTAAAGGACAAATTGGTCCAAATATGGAAGTGTATATGGACGATCTTATGATCAAAAGTGTTGAGGAAGACCAGATGTTGAGAGATATCGAAGAGACGTTCGACACCTTGAGAAGCATCAACATGAAGCTGAATCCAGCTAAATGTTCGCTCGGGATGGAGGAAGGAAAATTCCTCGGAGTAATTGTCACGGGTGCGGGCTTCAAAGCTAATCCGGATAAAGTCCAAGCTGTAGCCCGCATGCCTTCTCCTTCCTCCCTCAAGGAAGTTCAGACACTTAATGGTTAATTGTTTCTTTAAACCGTTTCTTGGCAAATCATGCAGCCAAGTCTTATCCTTTTGTAACAACACAGAGAAACTGCCGCAAGAAAGCACAATTCAGATGGACCGCGGAAGCGGAACAAGCTTTCTTGGAGGTAAAAAAATGTTTGATGGAACTGCCTACGTTGACATCACCTTATGCGGGGGAACCTCTAACAATGTATTTGTCAGCATCAGACATTGCTATCGGGGCTGTCCTTCTGATGGATAGAAAAAAACGTCCAAACACCAATCTATTACGTCAGCAGAACACTATTGGACCCGGAGACGAGATATTCTATGCTAGAGAAACTTGTCCTAGCATTGGTCTATGCAGCACGACGCCTCCGCAGATACTTTCAAGGGCATCCCTTCAACGTTTTAACCGGATACAAGCTTAAAAACATCCTCAGAAAGCCAGAATTGTCTGGGCGATTGGCCAAATGGGCCATCGAACTAGGTGAACACGCAATAGAATATAAACCTAAACCAGCAATCAAAGGGCAAGTGTTGGCGGATTTCATCACCGAAGTCCCGTAACACAAAGAGAAAGAATGTTGGATCAAGCAACAACCCCAAGTACCTCCGGAACAAGGACATATTTTGTCTTTGTTCACGGACGGGGCTTCAAGCAGTGAGGGATGTGGCGCAGGCCTCAGGCTAGTCAATCTCGAAGGCCATGAGTTCACATATGCCATAAAGTTAGACTTCAAGAGTACTAACAACAAGGCAGAATATGAAGCTTTTTTGGCAGGCTTACGGATTGCTAAAAAGCTTGGGGTTAAACATTTGGAAGCTCGTGTGGATTCCATGTTAATTGCGGGGCAGATTAATGGCACATATGAAGAAAGAAATGACATCATGGCTTCGTATGTATCACAGGCGAAAGACTTGATGCTTCAGTTCTCCTCATGCAAGGTCATTCACATAAAGAGAAGCGAGAACAAGTCAGCAGATGCTCTTAGTAAATTGGCTTCAACGAACTTCGAACATTTTGCCAAAGACATCCACATCGAAATATTGGATCGCCCATCTGTTCCGCAACACCAAGTGCTAGTGATCCAAACGGGAGCGGAATCCTGACATCCATTATAGCATACTTGTCATCCGGAGCTCTCCTGGAAGGAAAAGCAGCGGCCCGGAAGATAAAACACAAAGCCTTGAACTATTAGCAACACGATGGTGTTCTATACCGACGTTCCTTTCCTCGGACCACTACTTCGTTGTGTGGACGCCGAGGACGCGAATTATCTAATTAGAGAAGTTCATGAAGGCATATGTGGTCTTCACGCTAGCCCACGTATGGTCGTAGCAAAGATAATGAACGCTGGATATTATTGGCTAGGAATGCATGTGGATGCTGTGCACGAAATCAGAAAGTGTGATTCATGCCAGCGTCATGCTCCTAACACGCTACGACCAAAGAACGAGTTAGTTCCAGTCACTTCGGCGTGGCCGTTCCAGAAATGGGCAATTGATATAATGGGACCATTTCCCGAAGCCCCCGGACGTGTCAAATTCTTGATAGTAGCCATCGACTACTTCACAAAGTGGGTGGAAGCTAAACCGGTTGCTTCCATAACAGCAGCAAGTGTTAAGAAATTCTTGTGGGAATTCATAATATGCCGGTTTGGCCTTCCTCTGGAAATCGTTAGTGATAACGGAACTCAGTTCGCGGACAGTGTGCTACAAGAATGGGTAAAAGAGTTACACATTTCTCAATTTTTCACCTCTGTAGCTCACCCGCAAGCGAATGGTCAGGTTGAGAGAACTAACCGGACGATCAAGGAAGGAATCAAAGCAAGACTAGGGACTAAACGGACGGGTTGGGTCGACGAATTGCCCCACGTGCTATGGGCCTTTCGCACCCAAAAGAATTCCAGCAATTCTAAAACCCCCTTTAGTCTAACTTATGGCACAGAGGCCATCGTTCCAGCCGAGATTGGAATCCCATCCGCCCGAGTTTTATTGATTGAGGACAACGATCATGAACTCCGGATGAACCTTGACCTCCTCGAAGAAAGGAGAGAACTAGCATCGATCCGCGAGCATAGTTACAAACAACAGTTGCAAAAGTATTATAACTCGCGGGTCCAAAGATGTGAGTTTGATGCGGGAGACTATGTCTTCCGCAATAATGAAGCCTCCGGGCAAGTTGGCCCCCAACTTGGGAAGGACCCTATAAGATTCAGAAAGTTTTATCTAAAGGAGCCTACAATTTAGAAAAATTGGATGGGACTGAGGTCCCTAGAACTTGGAATGGGGCCTAACTAAAGAAATGATACATATAGTTTGTTTTTCTTTTGGCCTGGGTGCCTAATTAGATATTCACAATTTGTGTAATTTCACTTCTTGTAATTCGGCTTATGCCTCATTTATAGAAATTTTCATTTCAATCATTTAAGACTTGTATTGTTATGTAATCCTTTATTGGCCTACAAAGAAGATCCTCAAAACACTTATATTAAGAAAAATAAACAAAGTGTACCGGATATAAAAATACGCCTTCTTTATTCATACAAAAGGGATTACAGAGGTATGGAAAAGATAATTACAAAGAAAAAAAAAATTTATCTATGGCGCGACATCATTATGCCCCGCACCTTCGCCTTCCGCAGCATCTTCTTCATCTTCTTCATCAAGTTCAAGAAGAGATTTTAGCTGCTTGATGCTGTCCTCCCTATCCGCAATCTTGGATATCTGCTCCGTCAAAGAAAATTTCAAAAAATCAAAGTCTTTTGTTTTTTGTTTAAGGACGGCAATAGTATCCTGGCCAGCCAAAATATATTCCTCGGGAAGTCTGGAAGTTGAACCAAACTGGTAACCTTCCTCGAAACCCAGTTGGCGGCCAGCTTGCTTGGATGCCTTCAGGAGAACAGCAACACAGTTCCCAAGCTCTTCACTTGCACGAACATCAGCGATGACCTGTTGGAACAATCATGTATAAGTAACTCTAAATACTTAGATTATTTATAATAGAAACAAGGTACATACCTTGGGGATAGCTTCCGCTAGTAGCCATTTTTGATCCGCCTTGGCCCGGACGAGATCCATCTTGTGGTCGGCACACTCTAAAGCCTGTTCTCGGTTCTCGGCATTAAGGTCAGCAAGACGCTTGTCCTTGGCCGCCGATTCAGCTTGCAGGCATCCACCAATTTGGCTTGCTCATCCATTAATTTGGCTTGCTCATCCAACTGTTTCTGGAGAGCAACCCTGGCATCCTCGGCAGCGGATCGAGCAAAAATCTCCTCCTCCAGAGCCTGGCGGGCCTCTCGGGCCTCATTCATAGCTTTAAGACCTTCCTCCTTGGCCTCGGATGCAGAAGCCGCCAGCTCATCCCATTGTTCATTCATAGCCAACCAGTCCCTGGTTATTTCCTGGTTAGTAGAAATAGTATTCGCCAGATAATAAGAATTGGAGTTTAATAATTCTTGGTGAATACTACGGCGACGTCGCTCTCTCTCACCAGGAGGAAGACTCTCCCGCAAGTATTCAAAACATAGGTCCACGTCACGGAATGTTGAATCCCGATGTAAGGACCAGCGTGGTTGGTGTGGGGTAGGATCTTCCTCCTGAGGAGCTGGAGAAGTCTGAGGAGCGTGAGGAAACATGCTCACGCCTCCTTGGTCCCTGAAGTGATGAACATTATAAGAAGGCGACATACCGACATGTTCAGTATTGTCGACCTTCTTATTCTTCAGAGGAGATTCATCCGCCACCTCAATCGGATCCTTAACACTATTATGCGGTGGTGGCGGAAGAGGAGTAGAACTTTTCAGACCGGAAACACCTTCAGAAAGGTTATCCAGGTACACTGAAAAACATTAACAATGGATTAGAAACATTCTAATTCACAGCAGCTAACAAGTAAAAAGATTTTGCCTACCTAAGGAAGGATCGTTTGCGTCAATCTGGTCCAAACGTGCTTCCAAAGCAGAAGGTTTTGCTTTCATACACTTCTTCTTAGGGGCGGCTTTGGTAGGATTAACCTTGCGCTTGCCAACCACCTTCGAAACATCCGCATCAGTAACCGGACGTTCACCTGCAGTAGTGGCATCGTCGGTTGGGGATGGTCTCCTCCCGCAGCAGTGTCAACGTCGTCTTGACCCGCTGCCTGGCTAGTAGTGGCTCTTTGGCGGGTAAGACCTGCAGTTGAGTCCACAACTTTGTTAGCATCAGCTAAGAAACTTCCTTCACAGAGTGACGACTCTTCGCTGGAGGAAAAGAGTATAACCACTCCGCTGGAAGTAATAGCAGTCACAGGTCGAGGTTTTAAGATGCCCTCACCTTTCTGGATGCAATCTTTAACGTATGCCTCACCTTTGGCGTACATCGCCTCGGAAACTATGGGTTCCGGGCAAAACGCGATGGGAAACACAAAATTGGAACGGATGCGCTCAAGAAAAGGCACATCCCTTTCATGAATTGGGCGGCGCACCATCATTCCCCCCTCATGATCTAACAAGGTGCTAAAGGCGGAACCCTCACCTGCATAAATAATGATAACAGTCAGAAATCTGAGGAATGTTAAAACAAGAGAAGGAATACTCCCAAAACTTACTCTTGTCAGACTGTTCCTAGTACGGTTCCAACGAGGGAAAAGGCCATAGACGGCTCATCTTTGCACTCACCATTGCCCCTTCGTGGATTGGGCGCATGGGAGTTGGAGTAGCAGTTAAGGCTTTAAACCAGGAAAGCCCCTCGTGGGCGGAAGCCGGAACCACTGGCATGGTCTCTTCCGCCTTCCGACGGGTCATCGGGAACGGAATAACTTCCTCCCGGATCCAGAAAAACTTAGGCTTCCAGCCATGAAGGATTCGGATCCATTCCGTGCCTATGGCATTCTTCCCAGTGGAAGCAAAGCTATACCATCCATCGCGGAAGGTCATCTTGTAGAATACGGAAAACATGCCAACAGATGGTTCGAAATTTCGAACTTGGCAACAAAATTCGAAGTGTCGAATTCGTAACATCCCAAAAGGATGAACCTGGGAGATATGAATCCCATAGGTTGTCAAAACCGACTAGAAGAAGTTCGTCACTGGAATTCGGAAATTTCCAGTCGTGAAGTGATCCACATATAAAGCTATCTTTTTCGGTGGTGGACTGGTGGCAACAGAATCATCTGCCAGACGTTCTGGCTCCCATTCCGGTGCCAGACCATACACATTAACGACATCGTCAAAATCTTTGTCTTTAAGATTTACAACGACATCGTGAATAGTAGGAGTACCTTTCTTTTCTCCAGCCATCTGATAAGAAGAAGAAGGAAATCTCAGAAAAGCTCTTATGCTTAGAGTGTTTGGAAGAAGAAGAGTTTTGAGAGTAATAAGGGTTGAATGAAATCACAACTGCTATATTTATATTCATCGCAATTAATGCGATTGATGGGGTGCCAGAAGAGAGAGAATCCGCGGACCGCCAGATGATTGACACGTCAGGCGGGAGACTCAAGAAACTGCAGACAGACTGTCAAAGACGTCATACACGTCTTATCAGTTGTTCCCAGAAATTTCTCTCTCCGCCACGTCATACAAGTTATCCGACTTTCAAAATTCAAAAATATATTCTAAAGATATTTTCTTTAAAACAGTTGGACATTTACAAAAGACAAAAAGCTCTTTCTCATTAACTATTCAAAAGGAAATATTACAAATACAGAAAGAAAAATTACAAGTCACAACATCTAGACCTATTCTAAGGGTTCAAGGTTGTTTTGTCTTCCGGATCCTTCAATGACGTGTCTTTCGAAGAGTCATCTTCAGACTCCTCGCTCAAATAGATCTTTAACTGTTGCACACCGCCATGAGTGGAAGAAAATTCCGGAAGCATGTCCTGAAGCGGGAAGCGTAGACCATCGTGTTCCTCAACCCATATCCTCCGCTCCTGTTTGACGTCAAGGCCGTGAAGAGGATGATCTTTGAATGAACGGTTACTTTGAGCATAATTCATCCCTTCATGAAAGCCTATCACACGTCCAAGTGAAGAAGAAGCAGCCATTACATTAGCAAAGCTGTCAGTAAGCTCCTTGCTTCCCTTGATATGGCGGACGACCTCTCAGGATAAAAATACAAAGTTTTCAGTATCAGAAATAAGAAGTAAGCAATGAACACTTAAAGAGTAAAGAGCTTACAGCATCAACCCCTCGGGTAAGGAACCACTAACGGTCCTGTTCAGCGCGTTCGGCTCGCACTTGACGCGCCCGAGATTCCGCGGACATTTTCTCATGAGCTTGTAGGAGGGAGTCATAAGCAGCTTGAACTTCAACAACACTTTTGTTTTTAAGCTTAGTTTGCTCCCCTTGTTGCTTTAGCTCCGCCTCAAGCTCTTGGATTCGAGTGCCTTGAAGGGTCACTTGATTTTCCAAGGCCGAGTTTGTTTCCTGAACCCGGGCCAAGTCATCCCTTTCTTTTTGAGTCTTTGCTCGAGCAGCCTCAAGAAGAGAATTTTGCTTTTCACAAGCTTCCTTCCATCGGCGGGCAGATTCAACTTTGCGATCTTGCTCACTTTTGAGGGAGTTCTCCGCGTCGGCGTGCTTCCATCTAGCAGTATGGGCCGCAACACGATGCTCATCAGCCTCCTTCTTTGCAGCCTCAGCGGCTCGACGAGCTTCTCCCACCTTCCCGCCTAAAGTGCGCCACTCACATAAAATCTCCTGGCTACCGGCTAAGGCATTAGCCAGATGATAAGCTACATTCGTATGAAGATCGTGGCGGGAGAGGTCACGTTGATACGCCATCTCAGCAGGTGGCGCGCAATGCTTCATAAAACTCATACAGACCCCGGGGTCAGTGAACCGGGATCCATTAGTAATGTCCCAAGGAGGGACAAACATATCATGCTTATCACCTAGGTTCGCATCCCCATAATAACGGAAACCTGATGGCTCGATACGAACCGGGAAAGAAGACGGATGTTGTGGAGGAGGAGTCTCATTGCTCCTAAAACCCCCCGCATCCACAGACGGGTCATCACTCTGAAAACCTGTACCACCCCCAGCCTGGAAAAGATAGTCAAAACAATTATCAGTCCCAGACTGGTTGTTTGGGTCTTCCGCCGAAGTATCAACTAGAGGAGTCGGCACCCTCTCTTTTATAATGGTCTCAGTCGGAGGAGAGGTAGGTTGGTCTTCCACGTTAATATTATTTGGAGGAGTAGAAGAACGGTTTTCTACTTCCCTTTCTGGAAGAGGAGAAGGTTGCCTTTCCATTTGAGGAGTTGGAGTATGCCACCTCTCATACACGTCTTCCGGTAAGATTAGTGGATCTGCGCAAAAGTTACACTTAGCTAACAGCCCAAAATGGTAAAAAAACCCCAAGGGTAATACATACCTTCTACCGTGTCAATGCGATCAGCAAGACTGTACTGTGGCTTCTTGGGACGATGGGTCTTTCGTTTCTTCTTTGAAGGTCCCGCCTCAGCATCCGCAGTCTTGGTGCCCGCTTGACTTGCTTGAAAAGCCAAAAAAGCTCTCTTCCTCTCCAATTCTGCCAATAAATGGGAGACAGAAGAAGATTCAGGTGCATCATCATCAGACCCCCTCTCTTCTTGAGAGGTGGAAAAATTAGAGGCATTGCCATCATCATCACTCGATAATAAAGTGGCGATCGTCCCATCAAGAGTAATAGCATTAAGCGGATGAGGGTTTAGAACGTACGCACCTGTCTTAAAGGGGGCGTCTGAGACAATAGGCTCAGCTCGCACCTTCTTCGGAAAAAGGAAACGAGACTTGGTTGTCTCAAGAATAGGTTGGTCCCCGGCATCCCGGATGCTATGTCGGACACAACCTCTATCCTCAAAAAGAGCATTGAGCATAGAACTTCGACGTGAAAAGATAAGAATTTAATCATGAAAAACTTCAAAGAAAAAGAAAGAACAGTAGGGGTAACTTACGTTCATATAGGTCAACGAAGATGGGCTCCATAAACTCCGAGGCCCATAAACGGCTCATGCCTGCCCACACCAAGGCTTCCTCAGGGAGTGCCCACATCGGCCTTGGTTCCGCCATTAGAATGCGGAACCAATCACGCCCTTCATGGGCAGCGGTAACAACGTCCGGAAGACGAGAAATAACCGGACGACGGACCATGGCAATAGGTACCACGTCCTCAGAAATCCAAAAAAAATTACTGCGCCAATCGGTTGACACCTTTTCAACCTCGTATCCAATACTTCAGTCGGGAAATCCTTGACAAGTATACCAACCATCACGGAGGGCAAGACGGTAGAAAACCGGAAAACGATCAACATGAGGTACCAGGTCACGCGCTATGCATACAAATTCGTAATGGCGAATTCGCATTACAGTACGTGGGTATAACTGGGATAAATAAATCCCGTAGGCAGTTAATACTTTCACAAAGAATTTCGTCAAGGGAAGACGAAAATTTCCACTGGTAAAATAATCGGCATAAATAGCCATTTTACCAGGGGGAGACAAACTGGCTATAGAGCCCGGAGAAGGAAACTCCGGCTCCCACTCCGGTGGAATGCCATACGTCTCTAATAGTCTCTCGTATTCCGAGTAGTCCCATGAAATTTCTACCTCGTCAACTTCGGTCTGAACGTTCGACATTGCAGAAGAATTCGGTAAAAGGATATAAGAAAAAATTCAAAGTTCTATTAGAAAGAAAACCAAAGAAGTTAGTTAGAGAAAGAAGGCGATAAAACTTCAATTAGAAGATTTCCCTTCCTTTTATACCCATCGCAATTAATGCGATGGGATATGAACAGTGGAGAGAGAAACTCATCGCCTAATCACAAATCTCCACGTCATGCGGGAAATTCGAAAAAGAGAAAAGCAGCGCAGTCGGGTACAGTGACAGCCGGCATAAAAGTCCCATCATCTGTTCACGCGCCCGCGAGTGGTCAACTTGTCCTTTTTCATGATTATCTATATCAACAGAAGATATTTTCTACCTAACTTCGAAATTCAAAAAACCCCAAAATACATTAAGTCCATAATTTCACCCGCATAAAGACTTCACACGGAAGAAACACTGGACTGGGGGGACTTATAGAGGTAGGGTACCAAAAAGACCCAAATACCCTTAAGTACCACCCGCAGGTCATTGAGGAACCTCTCATGTATCACCCGCGGGACATTCGGATCACCCGCATATCATGGGAGAGGAAGAACATCCTCGTACCACACGCGGAAGCATCCTGGCACCCTCATAAGTCATCAGCGGGACAAGACATCTGTCCGCCAGTATGACCGGAGGGCAATGCCAACTAGACAGCTGTCAATAACTAACTACACTATAGAAGAACGTCCACGATTGTTACTTGAGGAGTACGTGACTTGCCCACAAATGAAAGAAGGACATCTGGCCAGTTTGTTATAACCGTGCACATGGCCAGGGTGCAATTCGTCCTATCATTAGGTGACGCGTGTCCAGGGGCGTGTAGCTCAACCTATCATAAGAGGACACGCGTCCAGGCAGTTATCAAGATCTTCTAGAGAGGACAGCTGGCCCAATCACCTTCCTACCTCCTTCGGTTATAAATATCTTGTCAACCTGCATGAGGTATTCATCGACACCCACTCACTCATATTCTGACTACACTTAGTCTACTTTACTTCAGCACTTTCTTCACTACGAACGTTACTGATTCTCACGCCGGAGGGTGGTTACAGGAAGACCCCCCACTTTGTCCTTCCTGTAACGAGACTCACGGTGTCTGTTTTGCAGGTTCCGGTCATTGGACTTTGGGAAGTTGTGCTCATAGTGTGTTAGTAGTTATCGTATCATACCCTGTGGACTCATTGGATCCAGGACCCGTAACAGAGGATTGGATCCGTGTTTCTTCAATACATAAGAGATATGTCTTGAATCTTCTTTAAACCCAATAAAAACATTTTATAAATTTTGAATCAACATTAACCTGAATGACAAGCAGTACTAAGACACAACACGTACAGTTTTAGGTTGGTTTAGTTATGTATTACAGGTTTTCTTTCTTATACATTATATTATTTATATTTAGGTTGATTAGGTTCACCTGGGGATGTTGTAGTTATCATTTGCTACCTACAATGAATCAAGTCGATTCATGTTATGTTTAATCTCTAACGGGCCAACTCAGTAAAGTGCAAAATCCTTATTGAAGTTCAAGTAGGGGATCAACTCGTCTCATGTATAACATATTGAAGGAAAATGTCTTCTCTATATTTTCAGAACATATTTTTCTTCTTCTAATATTAATTTGACCCAAAAAGGTCTAACGTCTTCAGCATATACTAATAATCTTTCTTCTAATTCTGTTGGGGGTGTTTGGGTAACAGCTTATTTAAGGAGGTTTTTAATTGACTTACTGGATTCAAATCTGGACATAATTGCCCCTGCTTATAAAAAATATTATTCATTTATTTGTTAACATTATTTTGTGCATTCCTTCTTTATTATAGGCACAAATAAAAGTTAATACAAATCCAAAATTATCAAATAATTAACTATGACAGTGAAATTAGTTGAGTTACAGGAGTCCGATGATGACTGATGAGTGAGTTAATACAAGCGACCTATCTTTACATTGAACATTTGTACGAGCCGTGAAGCTTGAACCAAATAGGCTCGAGTTTGGGTATGTTAATCTTCGGTGAGGAAGTTCTAATTTATTTTTAAACTTTAAAATTAATTTAACTGTAACATAAGATTAATAGATAATAAAGTACCTACCTGTTCAACAAATATTTCATTTTACATATTGTAAGGCCCCGTTACCGGAAGCCCTACTTTCGCGTCGGATTTACTCATAAACACAGTTCTTCAAATCAGAGTTTATTAAAACTTTTCGCGGAATATAAAACATCAATCATTTGTTACAAATCATTCAATCTTTTCTTTGATACCATAACACAAAACTTTATATTTAAAACATCTTTACTTCTTTCTTCAGATGCCAGCCGTTCAATCCATGCCGTGTGTCATCCTCATGCTAACTCTATAATCAGCTCACCTGCGTGCATACTAAAAGTCAGCTACGCTGAGTGAGTTCTAGTTAATCAAGCAACTTATCATACAACCACTTCATACAATATATATATACGTATCCGAAGACACATAGCCCACTGTCTAACATGCCACTGTTTAACCACTTAATTACCCCTACAGCTTAGCCACTTAATTACAAAGGCACGTATAGGCTTTCCCTATCACGCACCCACGCTATGCCACTTAATAACGAAGGCACGTATAGGCTTTCCCTATCACGCACTCACGCTATGCCACTTAATAACGAAGGCACGTATAGGCTTTCCCTATCCCGCACTCACGCTATGCCACTTAATAACGAAGGCACGTATAGGCTTTCCCTATCACGCACTCACGCTATGCCACTTAATAACGAAGGCACGTATAGGCTTTCCCTATCACGCACTCACGCTATGCCACTAACACCCTTACTAGACTCCTGCTACCTCTAACACACTCTACCTCAACCTGCCTTGGTCACACTCATATTAGTTTAGTATTTACGTAGTGAACAAGTCACATCACATCATTCATACACACTATCAACCACTTGGCAATCGCTATCCTTGGCGATACGTGCAATATCCGAAGATCGTTCACGTACCGACAAGCATTATAAATATATACCTCATATAACATCTATAGCATACACTTACCACTTAAAGTAAGTGGATTCACACTTCACATCGAGTATGCACACAGCCCCGAAAACATAACAAGGAAATGGGGCTAGAAACTCACCTGAATACGGTTACGTTCTCCGTTGATTGTAATTCCTTTCTTTAACTGGGCTCGGCTAACTGTATAATATTTACACATATCAATTAACTACTACTACTCGTTTTCGATAACTGCCTTAACACATTTTCCATTAGGTTTTTAATTCATTTTATAAACGAACTTCGCTTCAGGCGAAGTTAAACCTTAGGCGAACTCGGAAACAACTTGGTTCTGGCTTGATTCGATCGAATAGGAACACGTTCGATCGAATAGGAACACGTTCGATCGAATAGGAACACGTTCGATCAAACAGGAATACGTTCGATCGAATAGGAACACGTTCGATCGAATACAACACTCATTCGATCGAATACAACACTCATTCGATCGAATGAGTTGGAGACTATTCGGTTGCTTCCCTATTCGGTCGACTGGACTTGTTCGATCTACGCATTCGATCGAATGGACTGATTCGATCGACTGGTTCGATCGAATGAGTCTGATTCGACTCCTTCAAGCTGGGCGACGGAGAAACCCACGGGTTTTCCAGATTTTCCAGATTTTTGACCCAAAATCGAAGTTTTTGACATGGAAATGCTCGGGATTGAAAGGGCTATCGATTCCTTGTACTTTTAAACACAAAAGCTTGCATTTTGACATCAAAACAAGGCGGTTTTTGACCCGAAAACTCAAGTTACGAAAATAGGGAGTTTTTGCTCGATTTGAGCTCGAAAATGGTTATGAAAACGGATGATTTTCGAGAGGGACTTACCAAAAACGATTAGGAACTAGATTGTGGACTCGGATTTGTGATTTGAGAACTTTCTCTCTCTAGCTTCTCTCTCTAGAAATGAGAGTGTTTGGGTGGGTGTAAGTGAAGGAAGATGGTGAAAATGGTGGAAGTGTCAAGAACTTTCGTTTATATACTACGGGTTTGGTTAGGCTCGGGTTGGCTTCCTACGGGTCGAGACAGGCCGAGTTCATAAAATAACTAAGCCCAAGACCCGTTCCTTACTCGACATTAAATAACTAAAACGTGAAATTACTAAACATAACTTTCTTTTATTTATCAATATAAAAATTTCGGGATGTTACACATATGTTATTTAGTTTTCTAAAAGCACCACTTGATTTTATTTAACAAACTTTGTAAATTCATCAACTATGGTTTGGATATTGTTTTTTTCCATCTTAGTTAGGCAACGCATTATTGTTGTTTTATATAAAAGAAAAACTCGCCTAAACTGTTTCTGGCATAAGGAGGATTCTATTTTGGTACCACTACCAACTACAGTATAAAATTAGTTTCTAAAATATCCAAACATGTACTTAGTTTACTTTATATGAACTATAAAAACAAATACTAAACTTGTAGCATCATCATCCACAAAGATTAAAATGGTTTTTATTATGGCATGCTAACATAAATAAACAACCTCAATAACACAAATCTTTTAAGTCAACTCGAAAAACAAGACCGTCACTGAAGCATATACATAGAAACAAAATGCGACCCGTTAATCAAATAAAGGTCGGTGGTCATCGGTATATAAACCCGTCTGTATCTTGCTGCTACACATTTCCACGAGTCCCATGAACTTCAATCTCTGACTGGTTGTCCAAGGGCATGTACTGTGCCATGATAGCCCGGATCTCGGAATCCATGTATCTCTGGACATCATAAATCATTAAAAATTCAAAATGAGTGTTAGGTGGCAAGATGAGCACCATTTATTTGTCCAATTTTTTTACTTCCATGTCCTTGAATAGAATAATCTAGGAGGTTTGTTAATATAAGCATTACACAAGGGTGTCAATCATATCGGGTTGGCGGGTTGAGTTGTTCAACCCTGAGCACAACCTATATTTTTATTCATGTAAATAACATCAACCCTAACCCACACACACTTAAAATTGTGTCACCCGTACACAACATGTTTAACTCATTTATCTAAATGTGTCAAAAACAGATTGGGGAGTAATACTCAAGTTGTGAATTTGTTAATCAGGTTGGTGGTTTGTAAGAACATGTGTTTAAGGGCAATAAACGGGTTAGTAGGTCGACTTGTTTGATTGAACAGGTTTGTGGGTCGACCTGTTTAACTAAACGGGTTACATATGCCAACGCAAAACATGATCATTTCGTGTCGTGTTGGAATATGCCACTGAAAAGTCTATTTGGCCCATTTAAGATTAAAATAACCCAAATCAACCCGCTATCAAGTAAACGGGTCGATTATAGGAATAGTTGCTTACCCGGACCCTGTACTTATAGAATGCATATCCCGCGGCTCCACTAACTGCCAAACCGAGAATAACGACCCACACAAATCCCCAACTGACTTCGGATCTACCATCTTTACCTATAAGGAAATTAATGTATGAATACAACATTGTATATCTAATATTACTTAAAATTTGAAGATTAGAAATATAGAAAACTTACTTATACAGGTGTCATGTTCTCGCATGTAGAGCAAATTACCAGTGCAGCTACACTCATAACTGCCCCATGTATTCTTGCATTTGCACTGGGGACACTGACACGCAGTCTTCTCTTTGCATTCATCAATATCTGAAATGTTGACCCACCCGTTAGAATACAGACATGCATATGTAATTGTTATGTGTTTTAGTAGAGAGATGAAATGACCTTCACAACTGTTGACTCCGTCTCCTTTAAACCCTGGTGGACACTTGCAACCTTTTGTATGGTCATCCTAGAAGATTAAAAAAAGTTGTTAAAACTTAAAACCATAGTGAAGTTTTATTACAAGAAAAAAAGGTGAACAAACATGTCTACAGATAAGTATATACGTCTCTCTGAGCGTGTATATATAGATATGCATACATATATAGGGTGAGGTATTGAGGTTCATTACAAAAAAATAAGTTATTGCAAGAACAAAAAGAAGAAACCTGAATCCTTTTAACCTTTTATCAATACTTCATATTAAAAAAAAATGTTCTTGCATACAAATGAGCATGTTATGTACATAAATAACCATTAAACTAATTTGTTCATACGTTTGTTTTAAATTTTAAACGTTTACCTGTACATGCGTAGATAATATAACCTAGTGTATGCTCTATAAATGAATGAAATTTGTTCATATTGTTTTATAAATTTCAAGAGAGATGTATAAACTTCGCATAGGAACCACTTTCTTATATTTTTAAAACACTTTAAAGATCGAAAAAAATGAAAGATTTATTTTGTTCTTCTCACAAAAAACAGTGTTCTGCCTTGAAACCTCCCTTACATATATAATACAAGAACATGTGTATGCAACTACGCATGTGTATGCACACATACACACACACAACATTCATTCATTTATTTTTTTATTTATCTATGATTCTAATGACTATTAAAATACATCACCGTTACATGAATATGCTTGAATTTATATATATGCATATGTGTGGAGATTAATTTGTGTTCATATACTGTAAACATCTACACACGTGTAGATTCACTATAATTCTATGATCTCCCTCCTCAGACCCTACCATAGCTTTGCTATTGGTGGGATTTACCGAGTACGAAGATGATGATATATATATATATATATATAGAGAGAGAGAGAGAGAGCACTAACAATACAAGCAGAGTAGGTCCTGCCCAGTTTGGTGTCTGTCCAACAACCTCCATTGTTAACTTCACAGCGTAGTGCTCCAGAAGCTGCAAGATATCGAATGAGAAAACATCAATATTTGGTTGTATACGCTATAGCTAAGGGAATGTTTGAATTTGCTAACTGCATTAGCATATCAATATCGAAATAATTAGTATTTTATGTTTGGACGACGAACATATTATGCTCCTCTGATTATCCATCAAATAATCATTTTTGATATTGATTATTCAGTTATTACATAATAACTTCCAAAAATAATTGTAATAGACACAATGATTACAAAAAAGTATACCTTCACAGTGTTTATAACCATCACCGGCAAACTTTACACCCTGCACAATTGGGCATTCACAAACTCTCCCTCTAAAAGTATCCTATAACACAAACATTATATTAGTTTAAATACCCGTCACAATAAAACAAAAATATTAAACTGAAGGCACATAATAGTACCCTGCATGCAGTAATATTAACAGCTTTATCCATCCAACACCCACCATTGTTATCCAAACACTCGTTTGTTTGTATATCTGTAAATAACAGAATCAAAACTATATTAACAAAAAAAACCTTTGTTAATTATTATTGCCAGCCAATAGTAGGGTACTGACCATCAGTCAAACATACAGCTGGTTCAGTAGTCTCTTCAAATCCAGAGCAAATAGCCTTCAAAACCGCTTGTTTTGCAAGCTTACCTGAAACAACTCAAACAAACTATGATAAACATCTGGTTAAAAGACCCTTTTGCCCCCTCCCAAACACACACGCACACACGTCATATATACGGTTTCAGACAATATAACAATATAACATACCTCTATACTGTCTGTTGTTTATGACAAGAGTTGGCAGTATTGTTACATCACCACGTGTACCTTTGCCTATCTGCACAATTACATAAATGCCCACCATCAGATATTAAAGCTACGAAATCAACCTCAATATGTTACAAATCATTCACATAGATACCTGTGTTTCTTGCTCGGCCTTGAGGACCGCGTTCTCCTTATCCGCTTCCGTGTCACCAACACACTCATCAATCTTCTTCAAATCAACACCTGAACAATCATTTTACTCAGAAAAGTTAAATATTATCATAATAACATAATCATATTACTAATCCTTTGTTTAAAAAACTCACCAAGGGACTTATTAACTTCATCTGCGCACTCTTTATTGTACTTCTTATCCTTCATCGGGCACCGAATCGAAAAATCCGTCACATAATCCCACCAAAGCCACGGTTTTCCGGTCTCATTCGCCACCTTATAGAAACACGCCTGCCTTAAATTCTGAACCACAACATCTTTCCCATCATACCCTTTACTAAAATCGTTCTCGGGATCCGGAGCACAATATCTCCCATGATTAATACACTGAGACTTACACTGTTTGCTCAACGTGAACGCCTCGGGACAATACCAAGTAATATAATGAGGTGTAAACTGAGTGTACCCTTTTTTTTCAAGTATTTGAGCCGCCCCTTTAAACTCTTTAACAAAATTTATTTGGCTATCGCACTTGGGCCCGCACTCATCGTTGCTGTTGGTCCAAAACTCGTACTCGACACGCTCATCGGGGTGAGGTAGAGCTTCGGTCCAGTCGAGTTTTATATTGACCATTTCGCCCTTGTTTAGAGCCTTCTTTATTGAATCACTGAGGGCTTTGCTGATGAGTGCAGATGGGATGGTGATGTTTTGTAAGTAATCTGCAGGCGCGTTATCCGCTTCGGGCATGTCCATGGTGATTAACGGCTCAGGTCTGTCATCTGCAACTAGAATGGCCGCAGCTCCCGCGTTCTGCGCGTTCCATGCCTTTAACGTGAAATAGCAATCTGCCATAACAATATATTAGTCTACTTAAATTGGTACCATTAATTCGATTCGGTTATGGGGGGTAACCATAACCATAACTGAGCTTTGGTTATGAAAGATTGCTTAACCAAAACCATAACTGAATGATCGTTGACCGTCGGTTTCGGTTAATTGCCCAATGTATTTTTTTTAATCTTTTTTTCTTTGTTCTGGTTGAAAATGGTTCGGTTATGGAGTTCTAGACTCAATTATTAAGTGTCAAAGCTGATATACGCATGTTCCAAGCTCGGTTATAGGTAATTGCAGCATTAGCGAAAATGTTCGAGCGTAGACGTGGAGGTCTAAAAGATAGTATAGATTTGGAAAATCATAACCATACAAGGTTCGGTTTTGGTTAAAGTCAGTTAAGGAAGACATACTGACTGTAACCATAATCGAATGGTCAGTTAACCAATTCACTAAGCCATAACTAATCGGTTTTGTCAGTTATGGGAAATTTCTGTTTTCGGTCATGGGTCGGTTTTTGCTCACAAGAAACTACTTTTAGCAATAAAAAGCTGGAATCAATAACAGCTTCCTTCAATTGAACATATCAATCATAAAACCTCAAATCAAGAAAGAAACCCTTACCGCCACGATCAAGGAGCACGAAAAGCGGGAGACCGCCAGCAGTTTCTGACTTGAAAGAGGAATCAAAGCGCTGGCACGCCTTCTGATTGGACTTGGGGTACCTGACCACACCAGTCAATGTTCCACCATACTGAGGCACACCAAAATTACCAATAGCACATTCATACACATCTTTCAAATGATCAGGTGACGTCACCCTCAGGCTATTCTTCTCCACCACAAATCTACCAAAGCATGACTCTTGAATCAAAAACAAAGAGCAGACAAAGATCAAAAGCCCTAATTTCCCCATGGTCAGGTCAAATCAAACCAATAGAAGTTGACCCAGATCAGGAAACCAAATTGAAACCCTAGATGATAATTAATATCGATTGAATCCAAGGGGTTTGACTTGCAATTGGTGAACTGGTATCGACACAGAGAGAGATAATATTATTAATATTATTTATACGTGTGTAGCGTAGGAGTAGGTGTTAGATTGGAGGATATATACAGCACTTAAGCTGAATTTAGAACAAGTGTTGTGTTGCACACATAATAAACAAGATGATGATGATGATGCTGCAGGAATAATAATATTATTATGTGACAAAAAAAGCTTCAAGAGAGAGAACAAGAGTGAATTGGAAGTATTCTAGAATTATTATTTATAAATTCTAAACTGGCTGGCTGCTTCTTCAACTCTTTCTTTGTTCAATTCATTATTATTTATTTATTAATTAATTGGTTAATTAACCTGCAAGTAAACTTTGGATCTTTCCTTAGCTCCAAATCTTATATAAACTTCAAATTGGAAAAAAGTATATACATTTTTTTTTTAGTAAATTTATAATATACATGTGTTAATAAAATAAAGATTCGCGGTGACTTTCCTTCTCAAAGGTCCTAAGTTCAAGTCTCTTCTTTTGACGTAATTATTTTGGGTTAAGCCATGTGATTTCTTAGTTGTGGGTTTTTTTTATGGGTGGATGGATTGGTTATCACGTTCTGTTTTTCTGACGAAAGGGTGATCCTAAGTGTACCGTCCGAACACTTTATTATGTTATTTCATTATGTTTAATTTTGTAAAAAATAGCGGCATGTGATGAATGATTGTTAGTGCTAAAAAAATCATAGGAACAGGACAAACATGCTCTAGGCACGTTTAAAATGAAACTTAAAATTGCAAGAAAAATAAAAGAACACAATCTGATTGATAGCTATTTAGATACAAAAACTGTTAACCGATAGAAAAACCAGGCCCTGTCCCAATCCAACAGTTTACCAGGTTTGAAATTATAAACGTTGAAACCCGTTTGGATCCGGTTTGATAGAAACCGGTTGGAAAAAATGGTATTTTCTTTTAAAGTGTTCGAAATTGTTTGGTGAAACCTATTAAGTTAACAGTATTAGCGTTGTCCAAGTGCCCAATGATGTGAGGGTGGAAAAGAGGAAGAAACTTTTTTAACGAGGAGGAGTGTGCATGAAAACGAAAAAACTAAATAAATCACACAAATTGAAGAGTACTTCAATCTACCAACAAGAAATATTAATTACACCAAATTTCTTAACTCAATCAAATTCATAACTAACACCAAACTAAAGTAAAAAAGCACAGGTCAGTCACACACAAGTCTCATACTCAAGAAAGAGAGTATTCCCTCCTCCGACTACCCGACGACCTCGACTTCCCCCCCGACCCCGGTCCCAGTCCCATGCTTATGTTGGTTACCGTTCCCGGGACCTGCAAACATTCCAAACTTCTTGGATATCAAAGTTAAAAACGTCTTCCCGTTACCAGACTTATCCATCATCCCTTGCTTCATGCAAACCTGTTCCTTCTCCAAGTCACTTAACCTCACTCGCATTCTTGAAATCTCTAATTTCAGGTCACGGTTCTCTCGTCTTAGAGACACGTACGTGTCACGTGGAGACATGGCTGCACTCGGTGCACCGCTGCTGCTGCACATCTTTTGTGACATGTAGCCGGACAAAGCCGAGGGTCCAGTCATGGTGATCGCGGTCTTTAGCCGGAGCTGTTCAAAGTAGAGCACCCGGATAGCCATGTGGGCTGGGAGCCGGTCGTTTTGGGCTGCGTGGTTACATGCTTCTTGAGATAGCTTTTCACAGTCTATGAACTTGCAAATCTTTTTACGCACGTGTTCGGTTAGCATCGGATGAGCCTAATCCATCACAATAATAATAGTTAGGCATGTGCGTTCAAACCATCAAACTGTTAGATAGTCAATACGGTCAAAGCGGACTCGCATTTATCCAAACTTTTGTTAAATAAATAATTACTGTATTGTGTCAAATAGGGATTTGGATGGGTCGGTTTTAGGCTCAAATCGAACCAAAAACCGAAATTTCGGCCTTTGAATTTTTTAAAACCGTTTGGCTTCAGTTATTTCGATTTTTGGTTGGGTTTTGTTTGATTTTCCCATGTGGAATTAAACTTTTTTGGTTAAAAATAAATAAAAATTGACCCATAATAATGAATTTGGACCCAAACTTTGGGTCTAAATCTTTTTGTTAATTAATAATTAATTAATTATTATACATTTAGACTAAAATGTTAGGGTTACACTATTTATTAAGCTCTTGTAAATATTCAAAATTCAAAACTAAAAATGAAAATCCATAAGTTCAACTTGGTACAGTTTTTCCGGGTTTTAACTATATATAAACCTAAAGTGAACCAAATACCAAATCATCGGTTTTTGTTTAGGTCCGGTTATATATGTTTAGTTTTTCCGGTTACGGATGGGTTTTTTCAGTTTTATGAAAACAAAAGGCCACACCGTCGGTTTCTGTTTGGGTTTGGTTGTTTGGTGCGGTTTTCTTGGTTTATCAGGTTACCGATCGGTTTTTCGGTTTCATTCACACCCTAGACTGTCAAATATGTTTACAAAAGTAAAATCATATAAATAATATAATTTTACTAGAAAAGATGATTACGTGTTATAATAAGTTACCTTGAGATAGATATCAACAGCCCTATAAAGTCCATCATCGATAACCCGAGCATAATCAGGCAATACTTCAAGCATAGCAATAAACTTTTGAAAACTCAAGTACGGATCTGGAGCAATTTCGGCCAGGTAAGCATCGATAAGCCGACCAACTTTCAACAACGAACCATGGCTCGGTGAACCCATATCACCTTCTGATTCATAGCCACAATCTTCGTCATCTTCTTGCTCAATTATTTGCAGAAACTGCACTAATATCCTGTGAATCGTGTCAACATCAAATAAAGACTCACCATTTTGACCAGACGGGATCAACAAATCATCAAGCGAAACCATTTCTAATCTAACGGCTATCCTTCTTTCCAGAGCAAGCCGACACGCAAAACTTGAATCCACCATAATCGCCATTCTTAACATCCCAAAAAGAAACTCAACCGGAATAGATGCACCTTTTTCAGCTGGTAACAAACTCACAAGAGTCTCCACAATTACCCTTTGACAGTCTTCAACCGCAGCAGGGGTCGTTCTTGCAGGATTCCAAATTTGGGATTTGCCAATACCCTTTAAAGACGATTGCGCATAATGCATTATGGATGCAATTACACTATCTTGTCTAATGCCTTAACTTACCATAACCGAAATCGTCCGTTGATAAAGTTCAATTTTTAGACCCGAAAGATCTTCAATTCACCATTCTAGGCACCTGTTATTTGCATCTATGCGTGCGCTATCGCATTCTAAACGGGAGAGACCCTCGACAAGCTGCTCTTTACACACGTTGTTGGCAATGGCATCAACACATCTGTCAATAATTCCTAAAGTATCTGCTAGGGGTAATATCGTGTCACATGAGCATAAAACCTGTACTGATTTCTCAAGACTTGGTGTGACAACCTCGTTTAGATAGACTTGGTGTGCGTGTAAGTAAGTTATCACAAATAACAAATAACATACATATAAAAATGAAATCCCTAAGTGGAAAGAAATGTATATATATAAATAGGTTAGTTTTACACAAACAACAAGGAGATCAATCATCACAAATAACAAATAACAACAAAATACGTGGCAATTCACGACTCAAAAATGATCAACGATGCAGGGAAACCGAGGAAAGTTAGAGATAATAAGAGAGAGAGAAGGAAGGAAGTAAATACCGATTAGCGAAGGTAGGAGTAGAAGATCAACGGGAGGAGGAGGAGAGTGCCATGGTTTCCGACGGAGGAAAGATATGTTTATTTATTTATTTATTTATAATAATAATAATAATAATAATATGAGTATGATTTTTGTTATATAAAATTTAAAACAAAAATCACGTCATTGTGTCTTTTCGCACACCATTGTGTCTTTTCGCTATCATTGTGTCATTTTTTGTCATTGTGTTTTTTCGCACACCATTGGTTCTTTTTTCGTCATTGTGTATTTTCGCACACCATTGTGTCTTTTCGCACACCATTGTGTCTTTCGCTTATCATTGTGTTTTTTTCGCCATTGTGTCTTTTTTCGTCATTGTGTCTTTTTGCACACCATTGTGTCTTTAACTTGAAACGTAAAACACAATGGTGAATACGTATAACACAATGGCCTAAAAAGTAAGAAACGATGATGAATACGTATAACACAATGACCTAAAACGTAAGACACAATGGTGAATATATATAACACAATGACTTAAAACGTAAAACACAATGGATACAACATATTACACAATGAACAACAAAAAAACACAATTAAAAAACCCATTAATTTTTTTTATTTTTATATAACAATACGATACTCATATTAAAGATAAAAAATGCTTATTATTATGGTGAAATTTTTTTAAAAAAATAATGCCGTATGAAAAAAGTTATGGACATTTTAAAGTGATGGAGGAATTGACATGTGCCTTGCATATGGAGAGAGAAAGTCAACAAATGTGTGTTATTACCTTCATGCCCTTTCCATCAATTTTTATTTTTTAAATTAATCTTAGTCATTCAAATCTAAGATCAATGGACTGGATTCCTTCTCACCCTCCTCATTTTTGTTGTCCTTTGTATTTTAACTTTACCCCTATTCCTCATACTATTTATTTATTTATTATTATTATTATCAAACGAATAAAAAAAACAAATTTTATGTATGCTTTTTTAATACTAGTATAACATGTTAATTTCAAGACCAAATCAAACCAAAATTTAGGGATGATAATTGGTCAGGTTTAGGATAGGTTTAGGTAATCCCAACTCCATACCCGATGATCTTACTCTTCAAATAGCCAATATCCTCAAACATGATCTCAAAACTCAAAACCTCAAGCAGAACCTATCCGATAGCCTGAAAATAAGCCTTAATCTCAATAGCCAAAACTACGCCCTATGGTCTCGAATGATACGAGTCGCAATAGGGGGGAAATCGAAAGCCTTGTTGAACCATTTGACAAAAAATCAACCAGAAGCAACTGATGAAAATTATGATTAGTGGGAACAAGATGACTTGGTTGTCTTCTCGTGGCTTATTCAAAACATTGCTAGTAATCTAACCGAGTTTCCAACATCAAAATCATTGTGGGATGCTCTTATTGTCACATATAGAAGTGGCAAAGACAAGCTTCAAACATTCGATCTCCATGTCAAAGCTAATGAATTCAAGCAAAATGGCATACCTTTGGAGGAGTTTTGGATAGTGATGTAGGGCATCTGAGGAGAGATTGAACGCAGAGACCCGAACCCAATGACGTGTGCTGCTGATATCACAACATACAACAAAATCATAGCAGAACAGAAACTGTTCTAGTTCCTTAACGCCCTAGATCAAAAGTATGATCCGATAAAAAGAGAGATTTTAAGATGGGATCCTCTTCCCTCCGCAAAAGGCGTATACGCAGCGGTAAGGAAGGAAATGGCTCATCAAAATATTTTAGGGGGAAACCCTAATGATACACAGGGGGTGGCAGCCGGGTTAATGGTGTCTCAAAAACACAACATCGAAGGAGTAGGGTTAGTATCCAAAGGAACTCATCGGTCAGACCAAGGGTTGAAACCGAATGGGTCATCATCCCGAATTGATAAATCGCGTCTGAAATGTTGCCATTGTGGAATGTCGAAACACACGAAGGAGCGGTGCTTTAAGCTCGTCGGATATCCCGAGTGGTGGAATAATGGCCACAAAAGGGGGGATAAGGACAAAGCTAAGTTGCAACCGCCGCTGGCAACTCAGAAACCGCCAACACCTATGGCGGCAGCCATCGCATTGGTGGAGACAAGAGCAGTGGAGTTGGCTTCGGTGGTATGGCATCTGCAAGTCAACAACAGGGGAATGCTGATGAAAGAGGTAATGGGTTTGAGTATTTCTCCTCAAACCCTTTAATTGGCAACCCTTTATTTTTAGAACCTATAGTTTATAAATTGCTAGATCCCATCCTTAAAGAAACTATAAGTCCCGAATCTGGTTCACTACAATTATGATATCAATATACAAGTATTGGTGCAGAATACCTATACTCGGTGATTCAAGAACACAATATAACTATAAAGAGTAACACGGAATTGCTTCAAAACACACGTATATTATTGAATACGTCGGGTTCTTAAGCACTTACAATACTTGATCAAATAACTAGGAATGAACAACCAAACCCTATACAACATAATACCTATATATAGGGATACAACCAACTTGGACGGCCCAAACACCCAAAAGCCCAAAACCCCAAGCCCAAATCAAGTTAAACTATAAACAAACTAAGATCAAACCACAAAACTAGGCCCAACAATCTCCCCCTTGGTTTGCAGCTTGGTCTTTTAATCATGTTCCATGTAATCAATGTCATCATCTTTCAAAGCACCCGCCCAAAACTTGCACCGGAAATAGTAGCTACCATACTTGTGAATTCTTTAGCAGCTGTTTCAAAAATCGGATCAGCAACTATCTGAAAAGTACTCAGCGTCTTGATGTCTCTTTCTCCCAGCTTTAATAAGTCTCTTGGATCAACGAATCGGTACTAACCCTTTCCCTTTTCCAGTTTGATAAAGACAGTGGCAGTAACACTATCATATATCCAGAATCTCATGTTATCCAACGTGCCATCTGGAATCTTTTCAGGAACAGGAATGTGAGTAGCCTTGTCCGTGGCAGGCCACATGACATTGACCATTGTCTTCCCTGTCTTTGGATCTTGAACTCCTTCGCCTTCTTCAGAAAAGACTCAGTTGTCTTCATATCAGGGAAACCTCTGTCGACTTGTCTTCTTAGAAAATTCCAAAAATCCAAACCACGCTTATCATTTGTCAGATTGGTGAATGGAGCATTAATCAGGTTGCTAAGATCTACTTTGGTCTAGGAACCAAAGTTTTTCATTTTCTGGTAGTATTCAGTTGCTCCTGACTTCCTCTTAACCCACCATATATTCTTATCCGCATCAAAACCCCACAACAAAACTCTTGACCGATCACCATATTTATCATTAAAGCCCTTTTGAAATTCAATAACAAACCTGTCTTGATGATCCGACGATTCAACATTCTTATTTGAGTTTTTCATCACCAGTAGTTTTTTCTTTCCCTTTTCAAGCAAATTCTTCTTAATTCTGTCAGATTTCTCTTTGGAGATGGGGGGAGCATCCATATACTGATGCAGTGATACAGAGTCATTAATGTTTTCAATAGGACGAGCAGTAGAACTACCACCTTGACTCATATTTGGTGCTTTAGAAAGTACGTCATCACTGCTCTTAAACTCATCTCCAAATTTTTGAAACAGCTTTTGTTGGAGGTCGAGATATAGGGCCGTTAGTTCTCCCATGTTTGATTGTAGTTCTTTAATCTTGGAATCTTTATCAGAATTTCCTGCTTCCAACTCTTGAATACGAACATCTTTGACTACCGAATCTTGTTCAAGTTCAAAAACTCAACGTTGTAATGCATGAACATCGACATGAGCATCTTCAAGAACCACACCTTTACCTTTATTCTGTGATGACATTGGGCATCTTCTGTACTTTGGAGTCTATAGACATAGTTCCATCTGGTCCTTGAGGGTTGATTGATGCGTTGTTCCAAAAATCCGAGATCATCTTCTTACGTATGACAGGATTCTCTCGTAGTGCATGAGAGATCCTGCAGGTGTTGAGACCGACTATCATCGATTTGAATTCCTTGTGGGTCATAGGTGGATCATATAAGTATCCAGCCATGTTGTGCGAGTCAACAATCTTTAACGGATTCGGATCAGCCATTTCTGCACCAAACGGATCAAGTTAGATGGCCAATATATTAATTTGACAACATTTAACAAATTTGTCCATTGTTTAAAAAACAATATGGTCCATAAAGCTGTAACAGGTCCAAGTTTATAGCACATTGTTAGCGTGAGCCCAAATAAAACTCATGCGACAGTCCAAAAGACATTAAACTGGCCCAAGTTCAAACCACTGTGTAGGTTTGGGCCCAGTCAGTGAGAATTAGACCCGGCAGGAGAGATCTCAGTCAAATGAGGGGTTCTCGGTCAACGACTGAGATTTCGGTCAACAAAGTCAAGGAAATTTGACCAAGAATTGAGTTTTCTGTAAGGCGTTCTCGGTCAACGAAAGTCAAGGTAATTGACCGAGAACTGAGTTTTCTGTAAGGTGTTCTCGGTCAACGAAAGTCAACCGAGAACCCTTGACAGCTGGGGAAAGAAAACTCTTGGGTTTCCGCATTGGGAAACGTGCAGTCATCTTCAACCACCGAGATCCCTACATAAACCTCCATTAAACATGCAACAACTCACAAATAATCAACCGAAAACCCTTAATTAAACACTATTAAGTCCATCAAGACCCCTTTTTACTCATAAATCCAATCTTAATTCACAAAACCATCCATGAAATCAGTTCATGGCAGTCATCGAATATACCTCTGTTGGTACAAAGGTACCATATGATCTTGTTGATTACCTGCTAATCAGAAGAGAAAGAACTCTGAGGATGATTAGTAAAGATGGCTTAATAATCGGATTAGAGACTTAAGAGTGAGAAAGGTTTTGTTTTTGAGAGAATAGTGATAAAGATAACAAAGCAAAACCTTGATAACCTTTTATGGTAAAACCGAAGATGGGCCGAGAACACCAAATGGGCTCAAACAAGTGAGCAGCCCACATGACACACGTTCCAGCAAAAGAAAATTTTAAGCCCGTTTTCGAAATACACTTAAATAATACGATCATTTCGAGGAGAGTAGTTTCGAGGAAAACATAATATTTAGTAAAGTTAGGCAATATAAAAATGAAAAACATTTTAATATACACAGTAACTCCCTTTGAAACTTTAAGATCGGGAACAAATTTCAGTTTTTGTTAAAAAAACGCCGTCTTTTTATGAAAAGATCCGAACATGGAATCATATTGTTTAATAGGCTGTCACAAGGATTCATGTTCAGCGTTATTATGACATAAAGAAACAGGTTAATAGCAGGTATAACATACTTAGCATGATTTTCATTGCATAAGTGATATTAAGGTTCAGTTCGGCATAAAGCTTAGATGGACATCACTCATGGACATGTGGTGCCTCCTATATCTTCTCAAAGCGTATTTGGCTTTCCCCAGATCACCCCAATTTGACTCCAACCCCCTAGTGCTTGATCAAAAGATTTTTATAACGACAGAAATTTTAGGCTTTAAGGTTGAAGGTTGGACTTAGTGCCAGTAAACTGACAAGCCTTTCATTCGAGACATGACAGGACTTACTTGTGTGCCCCCATCTCTGTAGTTCTAGTTTGTCCCTTTAAACATCTCAAAATTATTTTAATAATAAATAAATAACTCTTTTGCTGATATTTTTTTTTGAACATAAAAGCACAATATTTTTGGTGATCAAGACACTAACGGGCTCGTGTATGACTGGGTAATTGCTTTTCTGCCTATCATTCGGAGAGATGTATCTGGAGACATGCACATGTCTTCAAAATGACTCTCCACATTAAGTTTAGCAAATTTAGTTTATATCATTTCAACTTTTACGCATCATGGAAAGCTACCATACAATATCAATGATTGTTCTAGAGCCTTTTAAGCTTAATAACTTCACCCGTTAGCCACACAAAAACAATTTATCTATCACTTTCCAAAGGTTGGATCCATTTTCATTTGAAAATATTTGAGGCTTTTAAAAAGTTGTTAACTGAATAGCAATATCATTTCCCATGGAGTTACATAAAGCATGCGTGTTAAGTATTCAGTCACCCCAGTCACTATCAAGCTTTTAGGTAAATGGCTGTCCTGTATGACCACAAGTGGTTAGCCGGACCAACCATGCATAGATATACATGTCCTTCCAGCTTAGAGTTGCCGACATAATTTTAAGTGAAAGAGCACAAAACACAAAACACATCATAATCGCCCCGGGTGCTTTCAGTCGTTGGGTAAATGGCTATCCTGTGAAACTACAAGTAGAACACCGGACCAACCATATACGAATATATGTCCTTCAGACTTAAGAAACCGACATAATTTTAAGCGAGAATGAATCTTGAAATTTTTATTTATTTTTTATTATTTAAAAAAAACAAACGCACACACTATTTTTGACTTTTTGATTTTTCTCCCCCTAAATTTGTGCAAGAATAACGAATATGAACAAATTTACACCCAAAAAGACTCAATCCTCAAAACGAAGCATTTTAAGAAAACTCACAAGCACATTAAATTTTGTTGTTCCGACCGGTTTAGTAAATAAGTCCGCCACATTGTTATCAGTGTGGACTTGTTCAAGGTGAATCAGTTTTCGATCGAAACAGTCACGAATAAAATGAATTTTAATATCGATGTGCTTGGTTTTGGAGTGTTGAACAGGATTTTTCACAATGGCAATGGTCGCATCATTATCACAAAAAATAGGAGTGTCAAGAAATTCCAAACCGTAATCCAGCAATTGATTTTGCATCCAGATAACCTGAGAGCAGCAAGCAGATGCAGCAACATACTCTGCTTCAGCAGTCGAAGTAGACACCGTCTGTTGTTTCTTGCACTGCCACAAAATGAGACGGTCTCCTAGGAACTGGCAACCAGCTGACGTGGATTTCCTGTCAATGTCATCTCCACAATAATTGCTTTCAGCAAAAGCATAAAGATCAAATTCTGATTGTTTGGGCTACCAAAGACCTAACTTTGGTTTTCCCTTCAGATATCTAAAAATACGTGTAACAGCAATTAAATGAGAGAGTTTAGGATTAGCCTGAAACCGAGCACACTGGCAGACTACAAACAAAATGTCAGGACGACTTGCTGTCAGATACATCAGAGACCCGATCATCGATCTGTAGTATGTTTGATCAACGGGACTCCCATCAGGATCAGATGACAGTAGTGGTCTTTCCGCCATAGGAGTATTGGCACTCTTTGAATCTTGAAACTCGAACTTCACTAGCATATCCTCAACATACTTCCCTTAATGGAGTAAAATTCCTTCTGAGCTTTGACGCACCTGCAACCCCAGAAACGTTATCATTTCTCCCAACAAACTCATCTCAAACCTCTTCTTCATTACACCCTCAAATTCTGTACACAACTCAGTGCTAGTGGATCCAAAAATGATGTCATCAACATAAATCTGGACGAGAATCAAATATTTTCTGACAGTTTTCCGGAACAAGGTTTGATCGATGGTTCCACGCTTGTACCCATGATCAAGAAGATGCTTGGTCAGTGTAGCATACCAAGCCCGAGGAGCCTGATGTAACCCGTACAAGGCCTTGTCTAGCTTGTAGACATGATTTGGTTTCTTAGAATCAACGAAACCCGGTGGCTGATCCACATAAATCTCCTCCTTAACCTCACCATATAGAAACGCAGTCTTGACATCCATCTAATATATTGTAAAACCCATGAATGAAGCATATGCCAGAAATATTCTAATAGCCTCAAGTCTAGCCACTGGGGCATAGACTTCAGTATAATCTAACCCTTCAACCTGACAAAAACCTCGAACTACCAATCGTGCCTTATTACGAACAATAACCCCTGTGTCATCTTGCTTGTTTCTGAAAACCCATCTAGTGTCTAGAGATTTCTTTCCTTCTGGCAGTTTAACCAATCTCCAGACCTTCAACTTATCAAACTGATTCAACTCTTCATGCATCTCTTCAACCCAACTTGGTTCTTGAAGAGCCATTTCTACATTTTTAGGTTCAATTTGAGAGATGAAACACGAAAGCATACAACTGTTTATGTATCCTGTTTGGCTTCTGGTGGACACTCCCGCTTCAACTGGACCTATGACATTTTCAATCAGATGATCTTTCTGAATTCTTGATGGAATTAACTGCTCAGAGACAACACCGATGGTTTGCAGAATTGACAAGTTTTCAATATCATCAACAAGAGGGTTTTTCCATCCAGATGTCGCCGTGCTGTGAGAATACGAGGTGCCGGCGACATATTCATTTGGAATTAACTACTCAGAGACAACACCGGTGGATTGCAGATTTGACGAGTTTTCAATATCATCAACAAGAGGGTTTTTCCATCCATATTCGCCGTGCTATGAGAATATGTAACATCACAGGAATTTTGGGCCAAAAATGACAAGTTTCCAAAGTATAGGGATCAATTCTGCCAACTTCCAAACTCCAAGGACTAAAATGAAAAATCTTTTTTCTTGTCTGATCGCGATACGCGACCGGTCGGTGAATGAGCCCATAGCGTACCGCGATGGGGCTTGGTCAAATTTTCTAGAAGACGTCAACGGTGATACGTGATCGCCGTTGAGCCTACGTCATCGCGTATCGCGATGACGTAGCCTGACACGCCTGAAACTTTTTCACCACGTGTCCACACGTGGCACACCAGTTGCCACGTGTCCCGACACGTGGCACGAAGCCCGCCATGTGTCAACACGTGGCACACCGTCTGCCACGTGGAGACACGTGGCAGACCTACTGGGTGACTCACCTGGGCTACGTCGCGGTACGCGACGGGTGCCCAGGGACCGGGCGCGGTACGCGATGGGACCCCAGAAATTGCCTATAAATAGCAGCCTCGGGTCTTCATAACTCCACACCAAAATCTGCTTACAACTCTCTCTCTAAACATCTCACTAAACCTCGAAATTCGTGCCAACAATCCACCTCGAAAACCGTGCCCCGATTCCTCGATAAACGTGCCATACCTCGATATTCGTACCACACCCCGAAGACGTTCCGAACAAGAAGGTGGTGCTATTTTTACAACCCGACGATCATCTCGAAGTGTGTTCCTAGAAGATTGGGTGTCTCGATTTGCGTGCCGAAGTGAAGAGGCGATCAAGGCGAGTGTTGAAAGGACTTAGCGGCGTAGAAGTGCTGCTCGAGTATCTAGTGAATTATAAGCCGAGAAATGGTAAGGCTTACTACCCGGCTAAAATAATAATAAAATATTATAAAGGCTTAATGCCCTAAGTCGGAATTATACTCGATGCTTATGAAAAGAAAATATATAACAAAGAAAAGAAAAGAAAAGAAACATAAAAGTATAGGTATATATATATATATAATTCTTTGTTATGATTATTATTTAAGTAATAAGAGTATTCTTAAATAATAAAAGAAAAAGAATATGTTCCTTAGAAAAGAAGAAACGTCGGGTTTTTATAATAAACTAAAGGTTTATAAATATCGTTTTTTAAAACTAAATGTTTTAAAGTAAAAGATTATTGAACTAAATGTTCATCGAGATAAATAAGACTAAAGGTCTTAAGTTGGATTGTATATCCGACTAATAAAAGTTATACTCGTACTATAGGCGCGAGATAGCAAGAAAGAGAATGCAAGGACGGTGTTGGAAACCGATCCCGATCAAAGGTGAATACGCCCCACTTTTACAAACTTGTTTTCAAATAAATAAACGTGTTATGTGTAAATCTTTACATGAGACTAAGTGTCTCTAAAAGCATTATGAATAAGAGTAAAAGCCTAGCCCTCAGGCTGTAGTATACGTTTGTCTGGATCCTTAGATATGTGGTAAAATGCGGTGGGCACATCGCACCACGCCTGGTCACGACCTCCAGCCACGATGGGCCGAACCAAAGTATGTTCGAGTGAGAATGACCTTGTGTATATTTATGGTACCAAAGTACGTCGAGACGCTGCGGTGTCTTGCTGGGGTGACCTAGGTAGAGGCTCGAGTTTATAATGATATTGTTTTAACTTTGTTATTCCTAAGCCAAGATGGGCCGAGGCATGCATAACCCTCGAGGGGTAACGAAGTAAAAGAAAATGTTTTCGCGTCAGCATATTCACCAGCATTCGTTGCTGACATATTTTTATAATATTTTGCAGGTAATCAAGATAGAGCTTAAAGGACGAAGGTTCAAGAATCCGATGGCTCGGATAAATTTTGTTAAACTTAATTATGAATTAAAAGGTGGTTTTGTAAACATAAAACAAGTAAACGTAAATGGAACTTTCGTTCCATCTTTTGTATTGTAAATATTTTACAAATTTAATTCTTTATATTTTATAAAGTCTTCCGCTAATAATTCGTAACTCTGATATAATTACAAATGTGGTACCAACTATCGAGTCACACGCCTAGGCCTAAGATGGGGGTGTGACAGAATACGAGGTGCCGGAGACATATTCATTTGGAATATCATCGGGAAACAAGGTGCTCCCGAAGATCTGACGAATAAAAGTTTCCTTTTCAACATCAGTTGCATTTTCAGTCGTGTTTGTCGAGCATTCTAGTTCTGGAGTTTTGTTGCACTGATTGTCAGAGGCAGGTGAAGCATTATTCAATTCTGCAACATCATCATCAATCAGTGGAGAAATATGAGATACATTCTGTGGAGTTTCCTTCGCAACTTTCACTATGGGATCACAAGGGGGTTCGGAGTTGATGACTGGAAACACATTGAATTGAAAAATTCATTGTAATCGAATAACCAATCGGGACCGACACGAGCATCAGTCTCATTTTTTTCCAACCAACGAACCTCATAAGACTCTATAATCTGTTTAGTGGACTTGTTGTAAACCCTGTAAGCTGTATTTCCCGCATACCCAACAAAGTAACACTCATCGGTTGCCGCCCCAAACTTTGGAATGGTTTCGAGGTTCAGTAAAGTGCACGGACAGCCAAAAGCTCTGAAATGTGCGACCGTGGGTTGATGACCGTAAACAATCTCATAGGGTGTTTTCATCTTCGATTTGTTGATTATCACCCGATTCTGAACATAACAAGCCGTGTTAATAGCTTCTGCCCAAAAGAAGAGTGGCAGTTTGGAATCACACAACATTGTTCTTGCTGCTTCGATAAGTGTTCAGTTTCTTCTTTCAGCCACACCATTTTGTTGAGGAGTTCGTGGGGCGCTGTACTAACAAAGCACCCCCTTTTCTGAGCAGAAATGATTCAA